>NC_087176.1:15136590-15161590 GCF_035594125.1 Scylla paramamosain
AAGATTAACACACACACACACACACACATATATATATATATATATATATATATATATATATATATATATATATATATATATATATATATATATATATATATATATATATATATATATATATATATATATATATATATATATATATATATATATATATATATATATATATATATATATATATATATATATATATATATATATATATATATATATATATATATATATATATATATATATATATATATATATATATATATATATATATATATATATATATATATATATATATATAATTTTTTTTTTCATTATATACCATACTAGCCTCCTACATTATAATACATCATTATGCATTCTTTGTCCGGGATTTGATTCATGTCAACATCAGCCAGCAATATTAATTTTCACCTGATATTTTTCTGCTGCAGTAAGTAGTCTTAGATATAATCAGCAACCGCTACAGAAACTATAAGTTGGGTACTTACTCACAGGCTGTCCTCAATTGAAATTATTATAAGCGACAAGAAGACAATAACCTTCTTAGTAGTGCACCATTCTAATTAAACCTTATTCTAACTTTCTACTCAACACGTAAAATCTTGAGTTGTTCACAAGAGCAATATTTTATAAAACTTCATTATATTAACATCTTTTATTTGTCATTATTATCCTTGTCATGGTTAGTTATTATTTATCATATTTGTTTTATTACCAGTATTACAAGTATTATTGCTATTAATGCAGATAACTTCATTATTCTCAGTCTAGATCACCAGTATTAATGGCACTATTATCATATTACTATTATTGTCATTATTATTATTATTATTATTAATATTGTTATTATTATTATTATTATTATTATTATTATTATCATTATCAATACATTATTATTGTTATTATTATTATTATTATCATTATTATTATTATTATTATTATTATTTTTATTATTATTATTATCATTATTATTACTATTATTATTAATAGTTATAATTATTCTCAACTTCATTATCATTATTATTGATATGTTTATTGTTATCATTATATTTATCGTTATCATCATTATCTTTTTATCATATTATCATCATTATTATTATTATTACCATTAATTATTATTTTTATTATTACCATATTACTTTTCACTTATGACATTGTCTCAGAATGGGTGTTCTTGCTATAAACAGACCATCAAGCTGTCCTCCCATCTTTCAGCCTTACTCGGGTATCAACACACAATTACGCAATTTACCGATTTAAGTAGCTGAACAAGTTACAATTTCACATGTCAATTGTTAATATTTTATCCTCGGCAATAATATTAATTTTCACATTCATTATCGTTACTCTAAATGCGCTGCGGTGTGCATGTGTAAGAATGCATGTGTAAGAATGATTATCGCCCGGTAGCTTTAACATCTGTCATCATGAAATGTCTTGAAAAAATAGTTAAAGATATATTGTTAGAGCAGGCTACCCATTTCGTAGATAATTATCAATTTGCTTATACCATAAACCGGTGTGTTGAGGATGCAACCCTGTCTTTCACTGACTATGTTTTAAATTTTTTAGATAAAGGAAATACCTCCAGTTTTAAACGCTATGCTAGGATCCTCTTTGTAGACTTTTCGAGCGCTTTTAATACAATTCAGCCTCACCTAATGATGACTAAATTGAAAAACATGAACGTAAATTCTAACTTGATTTTATGGATTAATAATTTCTTGACTCATCGACCACAATATGTCAGCTTTCAGGGTGCAAAATCGAGTGTCGTCATTACAAACACAGGTGCTCCTCAGGGTTGTGTGTTGTCACCCATGCTTTTTACTATATACACAAGTGACTGTGTGTGTCGGGATGTGAGCTGCCGTTTGTTTAAGTATGCTGATGATACTGTCCTTGTGGGTCGGTGTGGTAATGATGACACTGCATACCGAGAGGAGGTGGAAAAGTTTGTGGACTGGTTCAGCAGCAACTTTTTAGAGTTAAATGTAAAGAAAACAAAAGAGATGGTCGTAGACTACAGCACTTCATTATATGATCACCCTCCTCTGTTTGTAAATGGTGAGATGGTGGAGCGAGTCAAGGAATATAAATACTTAGGAACAATAATTGATGATAAATTTTCTTTTAATAATAATGTTGAGACACTTTACAAAAAAATCAATTCTAGAATGTATTTTGTAAGGCAATTAAGTAAACTAAGAATTGACAGAAAGATTATGGATATATTCTATTCAGCAATAATACAATCTGTTCTTTCGTTTAATATAACTTGCTGGTACGGAAATTGTAACATTGAATTAAAAAAACAAACTTTGTAAAATAATGAAAAATTGTGGGAAACTTGGGGTTGAGAACATCATCCCTCTTGTAGAAATTTATAAGAAAGCAGTTGTCCGGAGATGTGAGGTAGTACGACATGATCCCATTCATCCTTTAAACCAATATTATCAAATGTTACCCTTGGGAAGAAGGTTGAGGTCATTATACTGTAGAACATCAAGATATTCAAGATCTTTTGTACCTAGCAGTATTAAAATGTTAAATGAACAACAGACAATCTACCAGTAGCACAGACCGGGTTTGTTCCTGTGGCCTGTAAATGACCAATGTGTGTGAGTAGTACGAGGAGTGTATGACGTACTCGTATGTGTGGTTTAATCACTTTTACTGAGAGCTCATGAAGCAATTTTCATGTATTATACGTGACAATAAAGTATTTATTATTATTATTATTATTATTATTATTATTATTATTATTATTATTATTATTATGTATATTGTGTTATGAGTCAAGGGCCAGGTGACAACCATTTAGTTGCGTGTACTAGCATTGCTTCAACAATTGTATCTCACTCACCAGTAAGCTTCAGTATCCTTCTATATCATAATTGTTTCTCTTCAAGTATTTCCTCAATAATTATCTGAAATAATTTTGAGACTTCAAAATAACTGCCTTCGATGGTAACATGTTAATTTCATACCGTCTTTATTTATAATGTGACTCAATCAATGTATAGTTTACTACGCCTGCACATCACAATGTATGCGACCGCATTTTATCCACGGGCTCAATTTTACAATTTTTAACATAGCATTTCCTATCTCACAATATAACTCACACTTCTTCATACAGTTCTCCTCGCAACTATTCTATTTTCTTGCATAGTTTGGCACATATATCATCATTTATCGTACATATCATCATCATATATCATCTCTTTTAATAAACTACTCCCTATACATCATATGAACAAGATAAGACCCCATCAATATCATGTTCTCGTAACATGTTTCACTTGACAACTGAGATAACAAGTAACTTTCTTCTTTTCATTATTACTGATTAATATACGCTTCCTATATCACTCTCCCACAACAAGATAATATCAAATTCAATCGCTGACTATGATAATATTGATCATGATCGTACTTTTCCTGATTCCTATAGTTACCTTGATTAGAATATTTACTTCCATTAATTACTCCTCTTTCTTTTGCTCAGTTATCTCTGTAATATCTGTAATAGTCCTTACCAAACTAGAATACTAATAATTATTGCTTATTTAACTTCCCTTTCACATAACTGACTTAACTTTCTCTTTCACGTGGCTGACAGCTATTTTTTCTGAAAACTAAGGTTACCCAGATCTAACAAAATTCTCCTCATCCTTATCTTTCCTATCCCGTCATCTATACAAGTGTACCGACTCTAAATATAAGAAGACCCAATGTTACCTGCCGTGGCTCAGTCTCTTTCTATTGCTGATCATTTACATAGTGGCTGAGATAATATTACTTACTCAAACCCTGGACTATATGAGTTATATACTCTTTTTTTCTACTCTAATTATCTCACATTTTTATTCTTTAACATATTAATAATCATGTTATAAGTATTTTCCAATAATTTTCCTCCTTACCTCAATGATGATGACAAACACCTCCTCACTAATACCAATATGACATCATAAGTCTTTCCTTATACTCGTATAGATTCACTCAACAAATTCGCCTCAAATCAACATAAAACATAATGTTCTCACTCTAAATAGTTTTTGCACAACTTGTCAGTACAACAATATTCCTGATCCATCACACGTAACTATCAATAATTCCTCTCTTTACAACCACCTATTTAGCGACGATCATTGTACCTTTCATTACTTAATACATGATTATCTAATAATTTAATCTCACCGATCACTCAAAAATTTTAGTATGAATATGCCTTGTTAATTGCTAAACCTTAAATAACCCCAACCATGCTATACATTCCTATACTCTCAGTGTATTTCCATCTTCTCTATTTACGTTTGATATGCCGCGGGTGAAACAAGTGATTTGGTAACGACATAACTCCTTAATTTCACTGTTCAACTTTTAGAATATTTAAAGCAATTTTCAATCAGAGCAAAAACTCAAAATTATGTACGATACGAAAATTTAAATAAAGTCCACATCATTGCAAAACCTGCGTGTAATCCATATTCAGATCGAATAAACATAATGGGTGTACTATGTTAACTTATTAACATTATCTATGTTAATCTTGACACTTTGTAAAACTATGAAACAAACTGCTCATTGAATACTTAAACAAGTGGTCGTTTCCACAATCATCTCACTATTATTTAATCTTTATTGCAGCAGTCCTGTTTCTGATGTTCGTTAAATCCCTGCAACATTGCAACATTCATCCCAGCACTGCCACCAATGTCATCTTTCGAGATGTTGCAAGGAATTGATATATAAAGGCTACTAGAAAACTCACAAACATTTTCATATTTTAATTAATAACTACTAATTATTAACATTTCTTACAAGTCAAAATTTTTCATTTGCTTTCATCTTCAAAATATTAGGTGTCACTTTATATCTTTTCAAGATATTTATTGATCAATGCAATAATCGTGTAAAACACAGACAATATCAAATGCATAAAGACAATAAACATTCAGTCGGCGCAATTAATGTTCAGTTAGAAAAAAAAAAAAAAAACACATGGTATCAGCATTACATCAGTTACTATAAGCATTCAGTAACTGAGTATCTTCCCACACCATGCAAACCTGTCATACCAAACATAAAACATCAAATAAACATCGTGCTCCTCCTTTAATAATATAATTGATTTATAGAATGCATTACGCTTTCAAGCTCAACTTACTTTTTAAGATATTCCGTCAATCTCGACCCCTCTCTGGTCAGACCCTCTGGAACCTCTGGCTCTCTCTATCTGCTACTCTGCTACTCTCCGGTACTGAATTATTCCACTGTTACACGCATTAATATACGATTGTTTGGGACTGCTATTCCTCTTACATATTTATCTTTATTTTCATAACATTTTACATACCTACCATTCTCGTTGCTTATTAATGCATGTGATCCGCCCACAAGCGTGGTGCTTGATACAGAGCCCAATCGGAGGGTAGGGGTAATTTGAAGATAGAGCGTAAGTGGGCATGGATATTTTTCTATAGGCTGACCTTCTCCTTCCGTTGCTTCACGCCTTCTGGCCGACCGTCACGCCTCCTGTCCTAATTTCTCTTTCAAATCATTTATCTGTCTTGTTCTTGCTATCATTACCATTAATCCCTCTTTGATCCAGGCTGCCTTCAAAGTTTTATGGTCGTCTTTCTGTTGTGGAGTGCGTGGGTCCTATATCCATGTTTGTGTTTTCTCGGCTCATTCGATATCAATTACCCTCCCTTTCCTGTGATGTGTAACTGCTTGTTATTCTTCCTACTTCAATCATCTTCTCCATTTTTACTTTCTTCTTTTTTTCTCTCTTCTTTATTCTTCCTTAACAGTACAATATATAATGTTGTATGGAATCACACATACACACACACACACACACAGACACACGCACACCCATATATATATATATATATATATATATATATATATATATATATATATATATATATATATATATATATATATATATATATATATATATATATATATATATATATATATATATATATATATATATATATATATATATATATATATATATATATATATATATATATATATATATATATATATATATATATATATATATATATATATATATATATATATATATATATATATATATATATATATATATATATATATATATATATATATATATATATATATATATTCTGTCCACCTCTCTAACGCAAGAGTTAACCAGTATTCTCAATCATTCATCCCTTTCTCTGATAAACTCTGGAACTCCCTGTCTGTCTCTTTATTCCCACCGTCCTATGACTTGAATTCCTTCAAGAGGGAGGTTTCAAGACACTTATTCATCAATTTTTGACTACTGCTTTGACCCTTTTATGGGACTGGTATTTCAGTGGGCATTTTTTTTTTATTGGATTTTTATTGCCCTTGGCCAGTGTCCTTCCTACATAAAAAAAAAAAAAAAAATATATATATATATATATATATATATATATATATATATATATATATATATATATATATATATATATATATATATATATATATATATATATATATATATATATATATATATATATATATATATATATATATATTTTTTTTTTTTTTTTTTCTTTATGTAGGAAGGACACTGGCCAAGCGCAACAAAAATCCAATAAAAAAAAAAAAACCCACTGAAATGCCAGTCCCATAAAAGGATGAAAAGCAGTAGTCAAAAATTGATGAATAAGTGTCTTGAAACCTCCCTCTTGAAGGCATTCAAGTCATAGGGAGGTGAAAATACAGAAGCAGACAGGGAGTTCCAGAATTTACCAGAAAAAAGGGATGAATGATTGAGGATACTGGTTAACTCTTGCGTTAAAGAGGTGGAGAGAATAGGGATGAGAGAAAGAAGAAAGTCTTGTGCAGCGAGGCCGCGGGAGGAGGGGAGGCATGCAGTTAGCAAGATCAGAAGAGCAGTTAGCATGGAAATAGCGGTAGAAGACAGCTAGAGATACAATATTGCGGCGGTGAGAGAGAAGCTGAAGATAGTCAGTTAGAGGAGAGTTGATGAGACGAAAAGCTTTTGATTCCACCCTGTCTAGAAGAGCAGTATGAGTGGAATATATATATATATATATATATATATATATATATATATATATATATATATATATATATATATATATATATATATATATATATATATATATATATATATTTATTGTCACGATCGCCTACTTACCTGCGATCGTACGATCCCGGTTATCTCTCCAAGAAAGTGGACGTTACACTGATCTCGGAAAGTTTTAAAGGTCTGGATTTTTAAAGGCTTCGAGTGCCTACCCGACCTATCCGAAATCGTCAGAATTATTTCTCACTTCGCCTTTACCTTGACTCAGCACACCTGGAATTACCTCTAATACCAGATTGTTGTTGGGGGAGTAGAAAACACGATTATTCTATGTTACAAGCACATATATTAATACTACTAATAATTCACAAACAACATGAGGTAGTACACGTTACTACATGACGTTCTCGTCACTTCCCACGTCACCAGAACCCGTTTACACCTCCACCAGTCACAGAAATGTTTCCCCTCGACCGCAGGAATTTACCCGGACGCCACTTCCGCGTCCCCAGACAATAATTCCCGTATTTCACCTCCTCAAGCCTCACAAGAGATTACCATTATCACCAAAGATTACCCATAACACCACAATCTCGTCCCCAAAATCACCAATACACCACAACACCAACTTCCAAGGTTAACACCACAACCTCCACTCACAAAATGGCTGCCAGTTTGACCTATGACCCCTCCCAACAGCGTCACCGGCACAACTCAACAACCGAATTTCAGCGGACAAGAGCTCTTGGTACCACAAAAGACTCACTAACCTGATCCTGGATATCAAGGTTATACCGCTACACCACTAATACCTCCACAAACTCACTCCATCACCAATCCACACCAAGATCCTTCCCTGAGAGACGCCTTCCCTCCACCTTTCCTCACGACCTAAGGCGCTCTGATTTTTCCCCTCCTTGGAATGTGTTGTTGCCCACTCAAGCTCCCCTCGTTTTCAACGTATTTCACCTCAATTATACTCCCTTCCTTATACATATAAAGATATAGAGAACTTAAATTATGAAGAGAATAATACTACATGATATAAAATGGGTAAATAAGCCTTACACTACTTATAACAATAATAAGGATAATGTCCGAATGGCAGGTAACCGGAACACGGGGACACTAAGAAAACGTGATCCCATTCTAGGTAAACTCGGCCAATAACATGACATCCCCTTCCCAAAAGAGGCGTGAGGCACCTGATTAGGATGCCTCACGACTAGGTGGTGCGCGGGACAAGGCATCGGCAATAATATTCTCACTGCCTTTCACATGGTGAATCTCTAAGTTATAGTCCTGTAAGACCAGGCACCACCTCATTAGTTTTTCTAGGTGCATCAGGGAACAAAGAACTGAACCTTTCAATTATCTCCCTAATCCTCTCCTTCTTCTCCGGCTACATGTGCCACAGTTTATCATTTATGTTCCCTAACACAGCTGAGTTCTGTAGCACCATCCCTTCACACCTGCTCAATTTCACTTCAGACCACTTCTCCTCCGCCTCAGTGGTTACATTTACAACACTCACAGCTCTTACTCCTTCTGCTACATCATCTCCATTTTCTCTGTCCCTTTCGTGAAATGGCTTCAGCATGTTTACATGACACAACTGGTTCCTTTTCTTCCTCCCTGGAGTTTTTACAATGTAATTTACATCACTCATTTTTCTCTCAATCTCCCAAGGCCCGCTGAACCTGGCTTTGAAAGGATCACCCTGCAATGGGAAAAGAACCAAGACCTTGTCCCCAGGCTGGAAAGATCTGGCCCTCGCCTTCTTGTTATACCAGCCTTTCATTTCACTCTGACTATTTTTCAGATTTTCCCGAGCAATTTCCCTAGCTCTCATCAATCTGTCCTTGAAATCAGATACATATTTCACCACAGTATGAGGCTCCTCTACTCCTAACCATTTTTCTTTCACCATCCTTAAAGGACCGTTCACCTCATGGCCATACACTAACTCAAATGGGCTGAAACCAGTTGACTCCTGCACACTGTCCCTTAACGCGAATAAGGCTAGTGGCAATGCCTCATCCCACTGAACACTCATCTCCTCACAATACATCCTGAGAGTGTTTTTGAGAGTTTGGTGAAATCTTTCTACACAACCCAGAGACTGAGGGTGATAAGCAATCGACAGTCTCTGTTCAATCTTTAGACCCCTTAGGATTTCCTTGAATGCACGAGAAGTGAAATTATATCCCTGGTCTGACTGCAACACCTTAGGGATTCCCACCCAGGAGAAAAATTTCACCAGTTCCCTCACAATGTTTTTAGAGTTTACAGTATACTCCTGAGGGGAATGGCCTCAGGAAACCTGGATGACATACACATAATAGTCAGCAAGTACTGGTTCCCCCTCCGGGTCCTTGGTAAAGGACCTACACAGTCTATCACCACCTTACTGAATGGCTCCTCGACCACAGGTATAGGATGAAGGGGGGCAGGGCGAATCACCTGGTTCGGCTTGCCCACCTTCTGACACAAACCACAAGTTTTACAAAACTCTTTCACATCACCCCTCACTCTAGGCCAGTAAAAATGACACAGGATCTTTCCTAGGGTTTTTCTGACCCCCAGGTGTCCTGCCAGATTACCTTCGTGTGCCATCTCCAAAATTTTCTTCCTATACACCCATGGCACCACAATCTGCCTTTTCACCATCCAGTGATCGGAGGTTTGGGCTGTCAGGGGCCTCCAAATATTCACCACAATAAATGCACAGTTTTAAAGAAATATTTCACACAGGTAAATTCCTCCCAACAACAATCACCATGTAACACTCGTTACACCCCACAAATGTTCAAAGAATCCCGGACGGGCCCCCATATTCTGTCACGATCGCCTACTTACCTGCGATCGTACGATCCCGGTTATCTCTCCAAGAAAGTGGACGTTACACTGATCCCGGAAAGTTTTAAAGGTCTGGATTTTTAAAGGCTTCGAGTGCCTACCCGACCTATCCGAAATCGTCAGAATTATTTCTCACTTCGCCTTTACGAGTACCTTGACTCAGCACACCTGGAATTACCTCTAATACCAGATTGTTGTTGGGGGAGTAGAAAACACGATTATTCTATGTTACAAGCACATATATTAATACTACTAATAATTCACAAACAACATGAGGTAGTACACGTTACTACATGACGTTCTCGTCACTTCCCACGTCACCAGAACCCGTTTACACCTCCACCAGTCACAGAAATGTTTCCCCTCGACCGCAGGAATTTACCCGGACGCCACTTCCGCGTCCCCAGACAATAATTCCCGTATTTCACCTCCTCAAGCCTCACAAGAGATTACCATTATCACCAAAGATTACCCATAACACCACAATCTCGTCCCCAAAATCACCAATACACCACAACACCAACTTCCAAGGTTAACACCACAACCTCCACTCACAAAATGGCTGCCAGTTTGACCTATGACCCCTCCCAACAGCGTCACCGGCACAACTCAACAACCGAATTTCAGCGGACAAGAGCTCTTGGTACCACAAAAGACTCACTAACCTGATCCTGGATATCAAGGTTATACCGCTACACCACTAATACCTCCACAAACTCACTCCATCACCAATCCACACCAAGATCCTTCCCTGAGAGACGCCTTCCCTCCACCTTTCCTCACGACCTAAGGCGCTCTGATTTTTCCCCTCCTTGGAATGTGTTGTTGCCCACTCAAGCTCCCTTCGTTTTCAACGTATTTCACCTCAATTATACTCCCTTCCTTATACATATAAAGATATAGAGAACTTAAATTATGAAGAGAATAATACTACATGATATAAAATGGGTAAATAAGTCTTACACTACTTATAACAATAATAAGGATAATGTCCGAATGGCAGGTAACCGGAACACGGGGACACTAAGAAAACGTGATCCCATTCTAGGTAAACTCGGCCAATAACATGACAATATATATATATATATATATATATATATATATATATATATATATATATATATATATATATATATATATATATATATATATATATATATATATATATATATATATATATTTGGCGCGCCTCGGTTGTGCCTACAGTGTTTCCTCCCCCTCAAATGTTCGTGTGAGTGTAAGGCAGTAATTCATTCGAGCCAGTGACATTTGTTTGCCAGCTGTATTTTTGTGAAACGTGACAAAATAGTAGAAAGAAAAAAAAAGCTTTAACAACATTGTGAGTATATTGGGCCAATGAATATAATAGCTCCGCACTTCCATGTAAATTTCATGGTATTTCAGGGAGGAACCGGAGAGAAAGAAAGAGAATAATGATGATGATGATGATGATGATGATGATGATGCATGGTAGAAAAAAAAAGAAGAGGAGTGGCTAGAAAAAAAAAATGCAAAAACACACGATTGATTGCTGTTTCCCTAAAAGTGAATAAGAAAAGGTCCAAATAAAGGATTAGTTAGTTAAGCTGTGTGACACCACTCTCAACTTTTTCTTCATTAGCTTATGCAACAATCGCGGTCATAGATCTAATTTTCAACTGGTACAACACCACATCTCCTTTACTAAACATCCCCATCTTTTCCTTCATAAAACACCGGTGTCTGAGGCAACTGGAAGTAGACTCTTTTCTGTTCCCACCAATATATATTTTTTTTCTATCCTTATTTTCAATCCAAAGTAGGATGATGCGTATAGGTGTGCAACGACTTAACCTGTTCCAGTGCCCATGCTTTTAAATCTTCCGAGTTTTCCACCATCTGGCTACGACTGGAGAGTCCCTCTCAAAGTAAATTTATCTGTGCTGTATACCTCTCACTAACTCCTCTGACAATGAGAAATTCTTTGATTACTTAATTTCCAGATTGGAGTACATCCTGACTTTTTTTTCCCCCTTTTGCGGAGATTTCCATTCTTTGAGACTTCAAAGTTCACCATCAACTTTGGGTTTCCTCTCCCTTCACAGACCATCCTGGTAAACTAGCCTTTAACTTTGCTATCTTCCACGACCCAGAGCAACTGATGCAACACTCTACTCGTATTCTTGACCGTCTTGGAGATACGCCCAACATTCTTGACCTTTTCCTAACCTCTAATCCTTCTGCTTAGACTGTTACTCTATCTCCTTCTTTGGGCTCCTCCGATCATAATCTTATATCTGTATCTTGTCCTATCGCTCCAATCCCTCCTCGGGATCCCCCAAAGTGGAGATTCCTCTGGCGTTTAGAGGAGGTTTTATAGAGATTTTCCTTGGAATGACTACTGCTTCCATGTAAGAGATTCGTATCTGTGTGCTGAACGCTTAGTAGATTCTATAGTGTGTGGCATGGAGGCGTACATTCCTCACACTTTTTCTCAACCTAAACCCTCCAAACCTAGGTTTAACACAGCTTATTTTCGTGCTATACATGATAGAGAGGTGGCCCACAAAAGGTATTTGAGCCTTCCATCATCTAAATCTCATGGGCTTTATACTTCTACCCGGAATCATGTGAAATATGTTCCCCAACTAACCAAAAACTTCTTCATCAAAAGAGTGTTAAAATCTTTCAAGATCTAACTCTACTCGTGACTTCCGACATCTAGCCAAGAACATCTCCAGTAACTTTGCTTCTTAACTTTTCCCTCCTTTATTTCAACCTGATTGCACCACTGCCATCTCATTTATTTCTAAATCTGAACTCTTCGGTCAGACCTTTGCCAAAAAATCTGCCTTGGATGATTTAGGGCTTGTTCCTCCCTCTCCCCTCCCCTTCCTTCACCCTCTGACTGCTTCATGGTACCCATTAAGTTCTTTTGCAATGATGTTTTCCATGCCCTCGCTGGCCTAAGCCCTCGGAAGGCTTATGGACCTAATGGGGTCTCTCCTATTGTTTTCCGAAACTGTACCTCCGTGCTTGCTCCTTTCTTAGATAAACTCTTTCAACTCTGTCTATCAACAGCTACCTTTCCTTCTTGTTGGAAATTTGCCAACATTCTGCCTGTTTCTAAAATGGGTGACTATTCTAAACCCTCAAACTTGCTTCCTATTGCTTTAATTTCTTGCTTATCTAAAGTTTTTGATATATTTTCAACAGGAAGATTCTTTAACATCTATCAGTATGGGTTCGGTTAAGACCGCTCTATTGGTGATCTTTTGTTTTTTCTTACAGAGTCTTGGCCACTCTCTTTTACAGATTTTGGTGAAACCTTTGTTGTTGCCTTAGACATATCAAAAGCTTTTGATAAAGTCTGGCACAATGCTTTGATTTCTCAACTACCCTCCTAGGGCTTTTATCCTTTTCTCTGTTACTTTATCTTATTTTTTTTTCTTACCGTTCCATTGCTCCTGTGGTAGATAGTCACTGTTCTTCTCCTAAATCTACTAACAGTGGTGATGCTCAGGGTTCTGACCTGTCAACCACTCTCTTCTTATTATTCATCAATGATCTAAACGAAACGTCTTGTCTCATCCATTCCTACGCTTATGGTACCAACCTGCACTTTTCCACGTCTTTTCGTAGGTCCATCGTACGTACGTACATAGGATGTTACATCCAACCCTTCAGGAAATAAATAGTTCACGCAGGGAAGCTACAGAACGCCTGACTTCTGATCTCTTTAAAATTTCTGATTGGGGCAGAGCAAACTTAGTATTGTTCAATGCCTCAAAAACTCAGTTCCTCCATCTATCAACTCGACACAACTCTCCAGACAACAATCCCCTTTTCTTCAATGACACTCTACTGTCCCTCTTCTACTCTTCTACTCTTCTACTCTGAACGTCCTCGGTCTCTCCTTTACTTATATCCTAAACTGGAAGCTTCACATCTCATCTCTAGCTAAAACAACTTCTATGAAGTTAGGTGTTGTGAGTCGTCTCCGCCTTTTCTCATCCCCACCTCCCCACCTACACCTACTAACTGTACAGGGGCCTTATCCGTCCATGTATGGAGTACACCTCACATGTATGGGGATTTGACTCGTACTGCTCTTCACAGGGTGGAATCAAAAGTTTTTCGTCTTATCAAGTCCTCTCCTCTAACTAACTCTCTTGAGCCTCTTTCTCATCGCCGCAATGTTGCATCTCTTGCTATCTTCTGCCGCTATTTCCATGCAAACTGCTTTTCCGATCATGCTAACTGCACACCTCTTCTTCTTCTGCGGTCTTGCTGCACAAGACTTCCTTCTTTCGCTCATTCTTATTATATCCACCTCTCTAATGGAATTTTTTCAGTCATTCATCCCTTTCTTAGGTAGGCTATTGAACTCCCTGGCTGCTCTCGTATTTCCTTCTTCCTATGACTTGAATTCTTTCAAAAAGGAATTTTTGAAGACACTTATTCACCATTGTTTGATTTTTCTATTTGGAATTCTCCGTAGGACCTGGCATTAATAGGCCTTTATATATATATATATATATATATATATATATATATATATATATATATATATATATATATATATATATATATATATATATATATATATATATATATATATATATATATATATATATATATATATATATATATATAGTTTTTTTTTTGCCCTTGGCCAGTAGCCTTCTTGCATAAAAAAAAATTGTCTTCATTACTTATTGATGGGGGGGCGGTCTTTGTATAGATAACTTGGTCTTTAACGGTCTTCTTATTTCATCAGATGTCTATATCCCTTATTGAGATAGGTCAAGTCACAAGAAATACATAATAGGACAGCGAGTTCCATTGTTGCAGTTTAGTAATGTATCTTATACTAAATTTTAGAGCTTCGCGGATGTAGAGGCGGAGCCAAATATGCATTTTTCATAAAATGTGGGTGTGAATAAGGCTGTGGATGTTAAAATATCAATATTTGTTGGTGCAGATGCAGTTGCGGATTTCCTTTACTACCATATCCGCGGTTGCGATTGCGAATGTGTATAATTTTTACACATGTCACGATCCCGGGTATCTTTCCAAGAAAATGTATTTTACACTGATCCCCGAAAGTTTTAAAGGTCTGGATTTTTTAAGGCTTCGATTGCCTACCCGACCTATCCGAGATCGCCAGCTATTACACCATCTCACTTACCCTTACCCTGGCACAGCACACCAGGAATCACCTGAATACCGGATCAATGTTGGGGATAGAAAACACAATTATTCTATATAACAACAAGATATATTACTACTAATAATAACTCACAACCAAATTGAGGAAGTACGCATTAATACATGACATTCCCGTCACTCCACCCAGCACTAAAACCCGTTTACACCTCCATAGGCCGCGGAAATATTTTTCCCAGCTGCGGGAATTTCCCCAGACGCCTTCACCATGTCACCAAATAATTTTCGTACTTCACCTCTTCAAAACCTCACAAGACATCGTCACCATCACCACAGATCACCAAATTTTAGCGGACAAGAGCTTTTGGTACCCCAAAAGACACACCAACCTGATCCTGGATATCAATGTTATACTGCCACATCACTAATATCTCCACACACACACACACACACACACAAGCTCCATCACCACTTCACACCCGAATTTATCCTTTGAGAACGCCACCCTCTCTGTTCCCCTCAAGGCCTTAGGACGCTCTCTCTGAGGACTCTGCTGATTCGATACAAACGCATAACACCTCTCGCCTCAGCACATTCCACCTCAAATACATATAAAGAACTTAAATTATGAAGAGAATAATACTACACGATATAAAATGGGTATATAAGCCTTATACTAACTTATAACTAAGAATAAGGATAATGTTTAAAAGGAAAACGGAGCACGGGGGACACCATAAAAACGTATTCCTTTTCAGGGTAGACTCAGCCAATAACATGACACGCATCCCAGCAGTAGAAAGTGCATAGTATTTGAGACAAAAAAGCTCCGGAGAGGAGAGAAATGAAAAATTATGAAAAAAAAAATAGGATGAATAGAAAATGTTTGAAATATATAAAAAAAAAAAAAAAAATGTAGAAGTAGATGTAACAGGGAAAATGGAGTAGATGGGGCTTATTCCCTATTACTTTAACTCTTCATTCACTCCCTACCCAGCTTATATTTATTTTTCCCTACTTTCTCACCGTATCCCGTTCCTCCTCGTTCATCCTTCCTTTATTTCCTTATCGAATGTACTATACTCTCTTAAGGAGTCCGTTCCTCCTTCTACTTTTCTTCTTCCCCCTGTTTCTTTTCTCTCCCTTCTTTCACCTGGTTTCAAACCTTCCTTCCTGTCGCCTCTCCTCCCCGTATTTGTCCAATATAAGGGGTAAAGGAGTGATACCTCGCTCTCTTCTTCACTTATTCCATAGCATTTACGTTCCATCTCTCTCTCTCTCTCTCTCTCTCTCTCTCTCTCTCTCTCTCTCTCTCTCTCTCTCTCTCTCTCTCTCTGGAATAATTCCATTCTCTTTCGCAGTCAGTCTCATTTTACTTATATCTTCAGAATTGTTTTTAACTCGGTCACTCTCATATTTCATCTTTCCATATAACTTTCATACTCACTCACGTTTGCGTTTTCACTCATCCTGTCTCTTGCTCAGTCTCACTGTAATTAACATTCGCTCCAATTCCCACTCAATCTCCCTCACACTCACACCTAATCTCTCACTTATTTTCACAGTCTAATTCACGCTTGTTTTCTCCTTCACACTAACTCTTACTCACGTCTTTTTCACTTATAATTTCCTATCCACAGGCATTCTCACTCTATTAATATCTCAATTCATCCACGCTTACCTTTCACTTTACCGGTCCACAGATAAGGAAAATACTCCAAACAACATTTAACACCGGTAATTGTAGAAGAATCGACAACCACGTCTAGGAAAAAAACAGCTAACGTCCAATAAAGTTCACTATGCAGCTAATTACTTAGGTCCTCTGCGGCTGAACTGCATCAGCTTACAGTAGCATTTCAGACAAAACACGGTCACTAACAAGAGACAGCAAAAAGAGTGCCCACGAACACACAGGAAGGTCAGTTACCGGTCACTGCGCCAGCTCGACCAGTATTCTCACACAGCCGAGGAGTGACTTCCCTGGGTATAGTATGTGTAATTCACAACTACCCTTACTGGCAGACTATTATGGAGATTCCTAGTCTATATAAGTAGGCAGGGGCGTACGGTCAGTAGCAACCTGCTTATCTACCTCAAGGCAACTGACCCAGGGCCGGATGGTCAAAAGTCTTAAGGGCCTTTTAAGTGGTAAAGATCCCTTAAACCGCATTAGGGTGATATTCAAAGCGTAAAAGTTCCTTACGATCAGCGCCCAAGGTAAACGTTGCTTCGGTACCACCCTTAAGCTAAAGGTTGCGAACTCTATTTAACCTGTGAATCGGCATTATCTGTGTTTTTAACATTATTTCTTCTGATATTCACTCCCGAAAGTAGTTTTAAGGTGGCAGAAGTGTTTTGAGATATATAATTCTACATAAAATCCGCTGAATCTCCCAAATAAATGCAGACAGAAGGCTCCGCTAGGAACTGGTAGCTCTTTGGTAGTCGTGCTGTTTTGGCAGGATGGAGTTCCTTGTGATGGAAGAACTTGACCGTGGTCTAAAGCGACGGAGAAGGTATGCAGTCCCACTGGATGTTCTGCACTTCAGTGATGAACATACACTTCGTTTTTTTTTTGCAGTTTCAACCATATGTAACTACAGCCCTTCGCAGGTTCTACACCCCACTGTTTGCAGCATTTATTGCCCCATTTTACCTTGTCAGAAATTAACGATAAGTTTACCTTATGTAGGGCCCGAAGGTGGATGTGACGAAGACCACTCCCCCCTCGTTAGGAAGTTACAAAATGTTAGGTTATTTTTATCTTATGGAGGGTCTAGGGGGAGCGAATCCTTATCATTTGGGTTACAAACAATTAACTTCGGTTATTTTACCATATTGGGGGTATCCAGGAGAGACAAAATCCTCCCCCAGATAGGGGATTACAAAATTTTAGGCTAGTTTGGGGGTGGTCCGGTAGGTTACAGGGAGAAGAAGGGGGAGTACTACTTGAAACTGCAAATTTACCTAGACTTCTGCGTAAAGAAATTGTGCATCTGTCTCAGGAACTAGATCCACGTATTACTACACTAACAGGCATGGTCCATGCTCTGCCCGTTTTTATTTATTTATTTATTTAAATATTTTTTTTATGTAGGAAGGACACTAACAAAAGGGCAACAAAAATCCAATAAAAAAAAGACCACTGAAATGCCAGTCCCATAAAAGGGTCCGAAGTGGTAGTCAAAAATTGAAGAATAAGTGTCTTGAAACCTCCCTCTTGAAGGAATTCAAGTCATAGGAAGATGGAAATACAGAAGCAGGCAGGGAATTTCAGAGTTTACCAGAAAAAGGGTTGAATGACTGAGAATACTGGTTAACTCTTGCGTTAGAGAGGTGGACATAATAGGGATGAGAGAAAGAAGAAAGTTTTGTGCAGCGAGGCCGCGGGAGGAGGGGAAGCATGCAGTTAGGAGGATCAGAAGAGCAGTTAGCATGAAAATAGCGGTAGAAGATAGCTAGAGATGTAACATTGTGGCGATGAGAGAGAGGCTGAAGACAGTCAGTTAGAGGAGAGAAGTTGATGAGACGAAAAGCTTTTGATTCCACCCTGTCTAGAAGAGCAGTATGAGTGGAATCCCCCCAGACATGTGAAGCATAATCCATACATGGACGGATAAGGCCCTTGTACAGAGTTAGCAGCGGGGGGGGAGTGAGAAAAACTGGCAGAGACGGCTAACTTCATAGAAGCTGTTTTAGCTAGAGATGAGATGTGAAGTTTCCAGTTCAGATTATAAGTAAAGGAGAGACCAAGGATGTTCAGTGTAGAAGAGGGGGACAGTTGAGTGTCATTGAAGAAGAGAGGATAGTTGTCTGGAAGGTTGCGTCGAGTTGATAGATGGAGGAGCTGAGTTTTTGAGGCATTGAACAATACCAAGTTTGCTCTGCCCCAATCAGAAATTTTAGAAAGATCAGAAGTCAAGTGTTCTGTGGCTTCCCTGCGTGAAATGTTTACTTCCTGAAGGGTTGGACGTCTATGAAAAGACGTGGAAAAATGCAGGGTAGGAGTGGATAGGACAAGAAGTTTAATGAATAATAAGAAGCGAGTGGGTGACAGGACAGAACCCTGAGGAACACCACTGTTAATAGATTTAGGAGAAGAACAGTGACCGTCTACCACAGCAGCAATAGAACGGTCAGAAAAGAAACGAGATGAAGTTACAGAGAGAAGGATAGAAGCCGTAAGAGGGTAGTTTGGAAATCAAAGCTTTGTGCCAGACTTTATCAAAAGTTTTTGATATGTCCAAGGCAACAGCAAAAGTTTCACCAAAATCTCTAAAAGAGGATGACCAAGACTCAGTAAGGAAAGCCAGAAGATCACCAGTAGAGCGGCCTTGACGGAACCCATACTGGCGATCAGATAGAAGGTTGTGAAGCGATAGATATTTATGAATCTTCCTGTTGAGGATAGATTCAAAAACTTTAGATAGGCAGGAAATTAAAGCAATAGGACAGTAGTTTGAAGGATTAGAACGGTCACCCTTTTTTAGGAACAGGCTGAATGTAGGCAAACTTCCAGCAACAAGGAAAGGTAGAAGTTGAGAGACAGAGCTGAAAGAGTTTGACTAGGCAGAGTGCAAGCACGGAGGCACATTTTCGGAGAACAGTAGGAGGGTGGAGTCAGAGGGTGGAGGAGAGGGAGGAACAAGCCCAGAATCGTCCAAGTTAGACTTTTTAGCAAAGGTTTGAGCGAAGAGTTCAGCTTTAGAAATAAATGTGATAGCAGTGATGCCATCTGGTTGAAATAAAGGAGAGAAAGAAGAATGAATTAATTGAAAGCCATCAAACATCATATTGTACATCACTCTTAAGTCTTAAGAATTCCAAAGAATGGTACATGTAAAACACATCATGAATAGAATTGCAATATCAGATCATAATATATGGTTATGTCTTACATTTAAATATTTAAACAAATAATGACTATTTCTATTAAAGTTAGTGCAAATTATACTAAAGTAAATTTCAATTATTAGTAACTCTTGATTTAAGCTACTTATCTATAAATATACATAAAAAGGCTACAAGCAATGTGCTTAAATGTTATTTTGCATAACCCGCCATAGCCTAACAAAGGTATTAAATGTGATGCTAAAGCTGAGTGTTGCCCAAGCGCTCCAAAGAATTGGACTTTTCATACAAAAAAAAAAAAAAAAATCTGATGTGTTTTCATTCCCAAAATCTGCAATCCAACCCTTCCCCCCCTCTTATACCTCTGCTATTCCATTTAAACTTTCTGTCACCTTGGTGGTAATGGAGGTTCCTGCTGAGGTTCGTCAACTGTCACCATCCCCTGTGTGTGTCTCTCCGAGGGAACTTCATGGGGAGGCACACGGGAAACCCCAAGAGAGAGAGTGGAAGGGCTGTGGAACACTACATCTTCCTCCTTCAGCACTAGCTCAACAGAAGGTGGAAGTTCACTTGGCCCTAAGCCATGTAAAAATATACACTTAAGTAAACAATAAATCATACACTTATGAACAAATTGTGACACTGGGAGCAAAAGACAAGAAGATAATAGAAAATAAGGCCTAACACCTGTGGGGATATGACATCATATGCACTGGTATTACAGTAAGAAATAGTAAAATAATTTTAATGCAAAACAATAGGATAAACCTAAACATTGCCCTCATAAGAAATAACATCGGGTGGGCTCTTACCGACTACAAAAATAATGTGATATATATATATATATATATATATATATATATATATATATATATATATATATATATATATATATATATATATATATATATATATATATATATATATATATATATATATATATATATATATATATATATATATATATATATATATATATATATATATATATATATATATATATATATATATATATATATATATATATATATATATATATATATATATATATATATAACTAGAAGACGTCTAGAAGGAAATTTACTTGGAATAATGAATATCTTTAAGGTAGATAAGATTAATAAAAAAATAATTTCTGTATATAGAGTAGCATGCACCTCTCTTTGTGAGGGAAGAAAACATCTCTTTGATGACTTCTTTCTAATATAAATATTCCTTATTGAGGATAATCAAGTAAAATAAGCCAATTTATGGCCATAATAATGAGATACGCTGTATTTACTTAGTTATGGATTTGATCAATTTTCACTTAGGTAAGTTATTTACAGTAAAATCCCTCTTATCCGGCAGCAACGGGACCGCCGACATGCCGGATACTTGAATATTGCCAGATACTGGAATAGAAGTGAAATTATGTCCACAATCACTACCCTACACTCACGCATCTTACCATAACAAAGATCAGCTGATCGCCGTGCCGCGCGTCGCCACCCACGCTCCCACCTCACATTCACCAACACACAGTTGTAGCATTGGGCATGTAATTGTGACTCCTTCTGATCTTTTCAAGCTGAACCACTCGTATAACACTTTTTCCATCATTTCACCACGATGATACTGCAGTGTGTGACGATTTTCCGCTGCCTTTGGGGTGTCGGTGGCTTTCATGTAATCCCGCAACTTTTTCGTTTGGGATTTAATGTCATAAATAGTTGATGAGGCCACACCATATTCCACCATTAGCTGCTGTCTGCTTTCACCTCTTTCTAATCGTTGACAATTGTCTACCTTCTGCTTAAGTGTAAGCACAACACGCTTCCTCTTTTCTACAACTTTAGGCATGATGAAGGCGTCAGGCAATAAACAGCGCACACGCGGGACTGAGTCACTGAGTAAACACAGTGCAGTGGGCCGCGGGTGGCGCGAAGCAGTGCGCTCTGGTGGCGAGGAGACAAAGTATGCCTCGCGCGGTAATTTTGATCGATTTTATGAGTACACATTGATTTTACATTGATTTTAAGGCTCGGGAAAAAAATGTGCCGGATACTTGAAGCTGCCGGATACTCGAATGCCGGATGAAAGGGATTTTACTGTACTTCTAATAGGTCTTGTTTCACCTTATATTAATAGGCTTATTAGATTTATTTACCTTGAATTATTTTCCTTTATATTTCCTTTTCATGACAGGTATGTCATCTAGATTACTAAACACTAGTGAGGGCAGATTTATGGTGAACAATAAAGTGTCCATTATAATACAAAATGTACCCATAATGATTTACCTGTCTGTGATTCATGCTGTCATATCCTTGCGACCTTTTTCTTCACCACACTCTTAAAGTCCACGTATTTCCTGTTGATTTCTGCTGGTGTCTTGTCCTCACCACCCACTGCATTCACTGCCGTTGTCACAATTGGCCACGCACTGTGCTAAAAGTACTTGATTTCCGTGATTACAGGACCACTCAGCGCTCACAGCAGGACTGCCTTTCTCTCTCTTGTACTTTTCTGATGAGTACATAGCACTCTTCGTCGCCGAACTTTTTTTTCTTTTTCTCTAAACCTTTAGCTTGCATGATATGCTTTTCTTTGTGTCCATGTTTACAAACACAGCTGATAAATTCCGCGAATGTGATTGGCTGCACGTCACTGTACTGCCTGCATTTGATTGACCGAGACTATGATGTATCAGATGCCCTGATATCTGTACCCCTCAACAAAACGCTAAAGGAAGTTTTGATCATCGAGCTTAGAGATCACCCTTAAGGCGATCGTAGCAGAAGATCGCTTAGAGGCGCGCTAAGGGAGAGTTTTGAGAATCCGGCCTCTGGCTAACTAGTATCCTGCCTCAATCTCCTTCAAATATAAGAGCACGTTTCAGTACGTCTGCTTCTTCCAACTGCTGGGTAGTGACTGCGTGTAAGAAATTGCGCCAAAACCCTCTCCCGTGCTGCTGCTACGGGAAGGGGGTAAAAAGAGAGAAGTGGGGGAGATCATGTGACACATGTACATGCGGACGCCTGCCAACACACCGCTCCCTGCACGGTTTTTACTTGAATAAAACACTTTATTTATTTTTTTTTTTAGTTCTTTGATTGAACAAGGGGGCTAGATGAATTCTGATTATTGCATTGACAAGGTCAACACTCCTGCTGTAGACTACATGAGACTCAAACTGACTGAGCAAATAGAAGTAGGGTAAATTAATCGGGGAATGAGAGTCTCTGGGCGCGAAGACTCTTAATCGTACATCTGGCGTTCGTACTTTACCTCTCTCTCTCTCTCTCTCTCTCTCTCTCTCTCTCTCTCTCTCTCTCTCTCTCTCTCTCTCTCTCTTGTTTATTATCATTCTTTTCTCATGCGTTCTTACTTTCTTAATTTTATGTTGTTTTATCTCACTGCACATTACACATGGCATTAGGCTTCAATGCAAGAAATATTTATTACAAATTGCCAGTAGTAATCAAGAGACTAAATACAACTTTTGTTAGGGAACACCTGGAATACCTGGAATCAGTATTCCACTTGGAATAATTTGAAAAAAAAAAAAAACTGCGTGGGTGGACAAATCGCACCTTTCTCCTACGTTTTTCAGTGCGATAGCTGAACGTTTTATCCATTTGTTCGCTTGGGGGCACTTCCGCGCAGCGACCAGTTCGCCCATTCGGGTGGACCGTCCTCGTGGTATACAGAGTTCTTGCTGACACACACACACACACACACACACACAGGTCCTTGACCTCACACAGGAAGGGCGTGTGATCTAGGCGCTCTCTAGCAGCCTCGGCCAGCCTGTTGGCCTGCCCCACCCCCAATCCTTTGTGCTCCATAGTGATTCTAATGAGGCTCGTGTCAAGACATATTAAACAATGTGTGCTGGAGTGCGAAACTACGAACGTTACAACCTCCTGCGTCGTAGGCACAACTCCGGGTACCCGCCTCCTGACGTCGTATAGTGCCCAAAGACCTTAAAATTCTTTCGGAATCGTGGATCAAGATGAGGCAAGATTGTGGTGCGCTCCATCAAGGCATTGACTACCAGGTAGAGGCGAGGGAATACAAACATTTTGAGGTGCTGCGGGTGTGGTAGGCTTCCCTCCCTCCTCCTGTCTAACGTAACGTCTCTAACTAACAAGACGAGCGAGTTGATTGCATCAGTGAGATCAACCTGTGCGGACATTGTGGCGATCACTGAGGCGTGGCAGGGTGTTCCTGAGGTGTGCATGATGTAGGACTTCCAGCTCTTCCACCACCTCAGAACAGAGCGCAGGGGGAAGGAGTGGCCCTGTCTTGCCGCTCTGTCTTCAGGCCCTCACACCTCCCTTTCAATGTTCCCGCCGGGGTGGAGGCCCTGTGGGTGTGCCCCCTTTGTAACCCAACAACACAGCCTCCATCATCCTGTGCGTCGCCTAACGCCCCCCACGTGCCGCCACATGACAGACTTGAGCCAGCAGTACTCGCCTCCCAGGCCACTGTCCCCCATGGGACGCAGCAACCACCTCTCCATCCTGTGTACCAACACACCCACTACCTCGCTCCGTCGGTCAGTTATCACCAGAACCAACCCCCCCATGCCTGACAGTCATGAGGGAGTTTAAGCAGTGGGTGACACGACAGTTATGGACCGAGGTGTTGGAAGAGGAAAACGTTCACACCAAATGGCGCAACTACGTCACCACCACTAAGGAAACCTTCCACCGCTACTTTCCAGCTAAAAGCGTCACAGTGCACCCATCTGATGCCTTGTGAATGACGCCCCGCATCAAGCGACTCATACGTCAGCGGAACTAGGCTTTCCACTCTTGTTCTGTCCTACATATGAAAATAAGGAACAGGGAGGTTAAGGCCACCAAGGCGAGTTATTATCCAGACAAAATAGACCAGCTTAAGCTTGCCAGCAACAGACAGTGGTATTCTAGTATCAAAGCATTGTGTGGTTTACAAAAAAAAAATCCTCATCTCTTTCTCGTACCTCGCACCTTCCCGTTAATCTCGCGGCTGAGGAGATGAACGGTCACTTTGCCGCTATCCGTCAGAGTTTCCCTCCCCTCCACACCA
>NC_087176.1:15166590-15249090 GCF_035594125.1 Scylla paramamosain
TAATAAAAAAAAAAAGGACAGGTGTCATGAAATCTCCCTATTAAAAGAACTCATAGTAAAGAACATATACAGAAGCAGGCAAGGTATTTCAAAGTTTACCGGAGAAAAGGATAAATGAGTAAGGATACAGGTTAATTCTTGCATTAGAGAGGTCGACAGCATAGGAGTGATAGAAAGGAAAAAGTACTGATCAGCGAGACCACGGAAGGAGGGAGGCATGCAGTTAGCAAAATCAGAGGAGCAGTAAGTGTGAAAATACCGGTAGAAAATAGCAAGAGATGCAACATTGCAGCGACGAGAGAGAGGTTGAAGACAGTCCGTTAGAGGAGAGGAATTGATAAGACGATAATCTTTTGATTCTACCCTGCCTGAAAGAGCAGTATGAGTGCAATCCCGCCATACATATGAAAAATACTCCACACATAGACGACGGATAAAACCACGGTACAGTCTGAACAGCTCGGGTGTTGGGGAGGGGGAGAAAAACTGGCAGAGACAACTCAGAACACCTAACTTCATAGAAGCTGTTTTAGTTAGAAATAATATGTAAGGTTTTCAGTTCGAATTGTATGTAAAAGACACACCTAGGATGTTTAGTGTAAAAGAGGGGGAGAGTTGAGTGTCATTTAAGAAAGAATATTTATTATCTGGAAGATTGTGATGAGTTGATAAATGAAGGAATTGAGTTTTTGAGGGATTGAACAATGCTAAATTTGTTCTGCCACAATCAAAGACTTTAAAGAGATCAGAAGTTAGGTGTTCTGCGGCTTCCTGTGTGAGCTGTTTATCTCCTGAAGGGTTGGACGTCTTTGAAAAAAGTGAAAAGTGCAGGGTGGTATCATCAGCGTAGGAGTGGATAGAGCAAGAACTTTGGTTAAGATCATTGATGAATAATTGGAAGAGAGTGGGAGACAGGACAGAACCCTGAGGAACACAACTGTTAATAGGGTTAGGGGAAGAATAGTGACCTTCAACCATAACAACAATAAAACGGTAAGAAAAGTAACTTGAAAGAAAGGATAGAAGCCGTAGGAGGATAGTTAAAAAATCAAAGCTTTGTGCCAGACTCTGTTAAAAGTTTATATATATATATATATATATATATATATATGTGACACAGCAAAAGTTTCACCAAAATCCCTAGAAAAAAAAAACATGACTAAGGCTCAGTAAAGAAGGTTAGATCGTCGGCAGAGCGGTCTCGACGGAACCCATACTGGCTATCATATACTATAAGGATGTTTAAGAATCTTCCTGTTGAGGATAGATTCAAAATTTTTGAGAGACAGGAAATTAAAGGGTAGTTTCAGGAATTAATCACCCTTTTCAGGAATATGTAAACTTCCAGCAAAAAAAAAAAAAAAAGGCATATGTTGATAGACAGTTGGAAGAGTTTGACTTGGCAAGACTATTCACGGAGGCACGGTTTCGGAGAATAATAAGTGGCACGCCATCAGGTCCATAACCCTTCCCATGGTGAAGGCCGGCGAGTGCATGGAAAACATGGCTTATTGGGTAGCATGAAGCATTCAGTGGATGGAGGTGTGGGAGGAACAAAGTTTAAATTATCCACGGCAGATGGTGGTGTTTCTTCTTACTCCGATAGTGGTGGTGGGGTTTCTTCTCCTTCCTCTGCTTATGACGGTCCTTCTGCTTCTTCCTTTTTTCTATGATAGTGATTGTGTGTTCTTTTTTATTTTCTCTGAAGATGGTGGTACTGGTCCTTCTTCCTCTGTTGATGGTGGTGCTACTGCTTCTTCTTCCTCTGATGCTAGTGATGTTGCTGCTATTTTTTTCCTCTTCCTCTGATGGTGATTGTGCTGCTTTTTCTTCTGATGCATCTTCTTCCTCCTCTGATACTAATACTGATACTGATGCTGCTTCTTTTTCGTCTGATACTACTTTTTCTTTTGGTGCTTCTTTTTCTTCTTCATCTTCCTCTCATGCTGCTTCTTCTTCTGTTGCTACTTCTTCGTTTTCATTTGATGCTTCCTTTTTTTTCTCTGATGATGCTGCCTCTTCCTCATTTTCTAATGCTGCATCTTAATTTTCTCCTTCCTCTGCTAATGATTTTTCTGTTGATGATAATTTTTCTTCTAGTGATGACGCTTCTTCTCTTGGTGTTTCTTCTTATACTGGTTCTTCTTTTTTTTTTTTATGATGCTTCTTCGTCTGATGTTGCTGCTCCATCCTCTTCTTTCTTTTATGCTGTTTCTTCCTCTACTGGTGGCGGTGATGCTTCTTCTTCTTCCTCTGATAGTGGTGATGCTTCTTCTTCTTCTTCTTCTTCTTCTTCTTCTTCTTCTTCTTCTTCTTCTTCTTCTTTTTGTTCTTCTTCTTCTTCTTCCTCTTCTTTTTCTGACGGTGGTGATGGTGCTGTTGCTTCTTCCTATGATTGTGGTGGTGCTGCTTCTTATTCCTCAGATGGTTTTGTTGTGTTTTTCTTCTTCATCCTCTGCTCTTGTTCTTCTAATGGTGGTAGTGCTACTGTTTCATCTTCTTACTTTGTTGATAGTGATGTTGCTGCTTCTTCCTTTTGCTGATAGTGTTGCTTCTTCTTCTTCTTCTTCTTCTTCTTCTTCTTCTTCTTCTTCTTCTTCTTCTTCTTCTTCTTCTTCTTCTTCTCCTTCTTGTTCTTCGGTGATTCTTCTTCCTCTGCTGGTAGTGGTATTGCTTATTGCTATCAGGCATCTGCACTGCCGTCACTGACAAATCGTGCTCGGGCTCAGTCTGCCCCTTAGTCATCCTCCAGCAAGGGAAGGTTGGCGTCCAGCATGGCCAACACGCACCACTACCACCAACACTTCCATTCACACCAGACTTCCCTCCGGTATCCTGCAGTCGGCCTCTTTTGAAGGAGCATGAAGAACCTATGCGGTTCTGACACTCTCCTTTTGTTTTTTGTTTTTTTTCGTTTTACGCCTTTTCTCACGGCCTGTCTTCTGTGTTTCATGTCTTGTTGTGTTGTCTTCATCAGCACCTTCATCATCATCATTGATCGTGCTTGTCTCTGTCTTTGATTTTCCGGTCTCTTCTTGGACGCCGCCCCGTGTGTCACATACTTGCTGTCCATCCATTTCTCCATATTCCTTATCCTCGTTTTCTTTCAATCCCTCCAGCTGTTATTGCTGTTCATCTTCTTTGCACCTTGTTTCCTACTGCTGGCCTCAGTGCCCCAGTAACGCCCTTTCACCTTTCTTCCATTACATATATACTAAATCAGTTTCTGATACAGATCCCGAGGGTAGAAAGGACAGTTTCAACATGAAGATAAAGACTAGGATTGGGATAAACATCTTTAACACAACGTTTCATAATCTACAGGTTCCATCATAATGCCTACAGATCTCCTAAAATAAAAACTTTATCACGTATGCATTTCAATAATAAGTATATTTTTGACATTCTCAGGGAACTGCACGACAAACCGAATAATCTACTGTAATTACATAGCAACGGTACAGGGAGCGAACACTTGTACTTCTTTTAGAGGAATTCTGGTAAAGAATTAGACATAGTTGGCTCAGTGTGACATGTGTAAGAATTCTTAACAAGAGAGACAATAGAAAAAAAGAAAATGAGGGAACTAAGAGGTCATGTTTGTCGAGATTTTGTCGAATAATAACTACTTATTATAAGTGCAGCATTTTTCATGAACAAATATTAGATAAATGTATGTATGGGAATGATAGGTGGAAATAAGTAGGTATGCTTTAAATACAAGCGCGTGAGTGTGTGTGCGTGTGTGTGTGTGTGTGTGTGTGTGTATGTGTGTGCACACACACACGCACACACATACACACACACACACACACATATATATGTATATATATATATATATATATATATATATATATATATATATATATATATATATATATATATATATATATATATATATATATATATATATATATATATATATATATATATATGTGTGTGTGTGTGTTTGTGTGTGTGTTTAATATGCTCATTCCTCCACCCTTAACAGGAATCCAGTTACAAGACTTAAGAGGACATAAACTCAAAGGAGTGTCGGTGCCACATTTTCCATATATGGACTACGACACACAGGACGACACACCGGGATCTTTTATTATCGCAAAAGATGCTGTTGATACTCGTCTCATCACAACATTCGCCGATAAACTAAATTTCATGTAAGTATCCTCTTTACTATATATATATATATATATATATATATATATATATATATATATATATATATATATATATATATATATATATATATATATATATATATATATATATATATATATATATATACAGACAAGATATATGATCACTTTTACAATGTTAGACGTGCGCAGTCTGTATTTATGTGTGTGTGTGTGTGTGTGTGTGTGTGTGTGTGTGTGTGTGCTCCCTCCCTCTCTCTCTCTCTCTCTCTCTCTCTCTCTCTCTCTCTCTCTCTCTCTCTCTCTCTCTCTGTCGACAAGAGATACGATTACGGACCACACATATATTGTCGAGAGAGAGAGAGAGAGAGAGAGAGAGAGAGAGAGAGAGAGAGAGAGAGAGAGAGAGAGAGAGAGAGAGAGAGAGAGAGAGAGAGAGAGAGAGAGAGAGAGAGTTACGTAGAAACACAGGCCACAACAGAACTTGAGGCCCTGATGAAGCGACCTGGTCTAAGACTACTAAGGTGATAGAAGTAGAAAAGGACAGTAAAAGGGAAGGTTCTCTCCCCACACTCCACTCCCTCCGGCATACGCCGTACAGGAAACAGATCGGAAATAATATTTTACAAGGTTAAAGAAGAAAAAAATAAAAAAAAAAAAAACGCAGGGAATTTTATAGGAAAGAAGGAAACTAGTTGAAATGAGGATCAGCCATTTCCAGGAGGCAAGGAACTTAATCGCTTCGAACAAATGCTGTTAGCCGCGGACTCGAAAAAAAATAAATAAATAAATAATAAATACGGTATTTGAAAGTTTGTATGGTGTTGCAGTTTCTCACGTCTCGAGGAAGCACATTCCACAGAGGAAAAAGTTTTTTTTTTTTTTTTGATTCATGAGAGTTCAAGGATTTCCCAACAATTTTGCAACCGTTTTCTCGCGTGCAATTTAAAAAAAATTATCGTGAAATATTTACTGTAGTCAATGCCTTAGATGATTTTAAACATCTGCGTTAAGTAGTCTCCTAGTCTTCCTTGTATTAATTGGAATAGATTTAATTATTTATGACGCTCTATGTATGATTTGTTTCCTAGGCTTGTGATAATTTGCATTACTCTACACTGAACTCGTTCTAATCTATCTATATCTTTTTGGCACTAGCGGCACCATGACTGAACGCAGTACCCTATTCCAAAAGGGGACGAACTAAAGAGTTATACAAGGTATCCTTAGATTAACATTAAAAGATCTGCCGATTATGCCAATTATATTGTTTGCCTTCTTTACGACCTCTGATCATTGTTGGTTGGGTTTTAAACTACTCCTAAATAAATTTTTCTGTCAGTACTTTTAAGCTGGATACCATTTAAAATATACTTTGCTTTCTCGTTGCGATACCTTGTGTGAAACACTTTACACTTATCTGCATTATAATTCATTTGTCAGGTTTGCCTTCACTCTGACAATTTATCTAGATTATTCTTTATTTCTATTACTTGTTCGTTAGTCAGTACGGAATTCGCCATTTTGGTGTCATTAGCAAACTTCGATATTATGCCGGTAACATCCTAATCTATGTCGTTTATATGAACAAGGAAGAGAACAGGTCCTAAGACTGATTCCTGTGGCACCCCGATAGCTACATTAGTCCAACTGGATGTTTTTCCATTTATTACTACCTATTTTTATTTAGCCAGTTTTCTAGCCATCTTAACACGTCGCCTGTGATACCATGTGATTTTAGTTAAATCAACAAACGTTTGTGTGGGACTTTGTTGAAAGCCTTTTGAAAATGAAGATATATTACATCTACAACTTTATTTTCGTCATACTGTCATTCATAATATCTTAGAAGTTTGAGAGGTTCGTCAAATAAGAACACTTGTTTCGGAAACCGTGTTAAGTATTTTCAAATAGTTTGTTTTCCTCTAAGGGATCAACGAGTTTGTCTCTTATAAGTATTTCTAGCATTTTACATACAACTGAGATTAAGCTAATTGGCCGGTAATTGCATGTTAAAGATTTATTGCTTTTTTTTTTTTTTTTTTTAAATCGGAGTTATGCTAGCAAGCTTCCAGTCATCAGGCATTGTACAGGACAGCAGGGATTTATTGAACAATAAAGTCATTTGGATTTCGCTTCTTTTCAGATACGGGGTGAGATCGTGTCAGACCCGTTTATCGATACATTTTGACACATCTTTCTGTAATGATGATACTATTGAGGGCATTGCTGTTTTCATAATTGGACTGATGGCACCGTAAGGATGTCGCTAAGGTTTTTTACTGAAAAAAAAAAAAAACTATGCAAAGAATGTATTACGAATGCTACAATATTTTCCTCATCATTAGTGAAATATCCATTTTCATCCATAATTGGTCCAAAAGTTGAGGTAATCGCTCTCTTTTCCATGATTTTGGTGAAATTCGGTGGACCTCTTGCTGTGTTTGATTAGCCACTTTGCTTTACGTCTTAACTCTATGAATCTAGTACGTTCATCGTTATTATTGTAGGATTCTAATCTGTTATGGACGTCCCTCTTGGCTCGCAGGCATTCAGCTGTTTGTGTATTTTCACCCACCTAACGTTTTGAGTGGGATGACGATTTTTCATAGGCACGCATTCTTGCAACGACTTACAAATATTTATCAGTTAAAAATTTCCACTGAGTATTAATGTCTGTGGTGGTATGTAAGCAACTCCAGTCTATTTGATTAAGCACTGATATTAGTTTATAAGAAAATTGCTTTTCTGTAGTCAGTGACTTTTTGCTTTTATTTGCCTCGTCAGCCAAGAAGCTAATAATGAAGGTGATGGTGTGGTGGTTGCCATTACTGAATTCCTATCAGAAACTGATTTAGTATATAATGTAATGGAAGAAAGGTGAAAGGGCGTTTTACTTTTCAGTTCCTCAAAAACTCAATTCCTCCATCTATCAACTCAACACAGCCTTCCAGACAACTATCACCTCTTCTTCAATGACACTCATCTGTCCCCATCTTCTACACTGAACATCCTCGGTCTGTCCTTTTCGTATAATCTAAACTGGAAAGTTTACATCTCATCTCTAGCTAAAACAACTATAAAGTTAGGTATTCTGAGATGTCTCCGCCAGTTTTTCTCACCCCAGCTTCCAGTTACTTACTCTGCACAAGTGCCTTATTCGTTTATGTATAGAATATGCTTCACATGTCTGTAGGGGTTCCACTCATACCGCTCTTTTAGACAAGGTGTAATCAAAAGCTTTTCGTCTCAACAATTCCTCTCCTCCAACTGATTGTCTTCAGCTTCTTTCTCATCGCTGCAATGTTGAATCTCTAGCTATCTTCTACCGCTATTTTCATTGTAACTGCTCTTCTGATCTTGGAAACTGCATGCCTCCCCTCCTTCCGCAGCCTCGCTGCACAAGACTTTCTTCTTTCACTCTGATTATGTCCAACTTTCTAATGGAAGACTTAACAGTATTCTGAATCATTAATCTCTTTCTCAGCCAAACTCTGGAACTCCCTGTCTGCTTCTGTATTTTCATCTTCCTATATCTTAAATTATGTCCTTCGAGAGCGAAGTTTCAAGACACATCATTTAATTTTTGACTACCGCTTCACATACTACTTAGGGACCAGCATCTCAATGTTTTTTTTTTTTATTAGAGTTTTGGCCGGTGACCCTCCTACAAATATAAAAAAAAAAAGCAAATAAAATGGTCTACCATGGTGTGAATTCTACCATGACCTCACCTCACCCCTCGTGTAGTTCGTCAGCGGTCCACCATTCAACTCAACTCACCTCATTAATTGACCTAAAACATAAGCAGAAGTCGTTAATCACCTGTTATACAAGTAAAGCCTCGGAGTCCCCATCTAGGGAGGGAACCACAAATGTCCCCAGGTCAAACTGCTCATCTGAAAACGACCCTAAGTGTCTTGACATCGCCCTAAACTTTTTCTTCATTAACTTCTGCAACATTCGCGGTCTAAGATCTAATTTTCAATCTGAAGAACACCACCTCTCCTCTTCTAAGCCTCATCTTATTTTCCTCACTTAAACTCAGGTGTCTGAGGCAACTGACAGTACCCACTTTTCTGTTCCTTCCTACTATCTCTATCCTCATTTTCAATCCGAAGCTGGATGTTGCGTTTATGTGCGCAACGACTTAATCTGCTCTCGTGCCCACGCTCTTGAATCTTCCGAATTTTCCACCATTTGGTTACAACTACAGAGTCACTCTCAAACTAAATTTATCTGTGAAGTATACCGCTCACCTAACTCCTCTGACTATAAGAAATTCTTTGTCTACTTAACTTCCAAAGTAGAGCACATTCTGACTCTCTTCCCTTTTGTAGAGATCTCCATTCTTGGAGACTTCATTGTTCACCACCAGTTTCGGTTTTCCTCTCCCTTCACTGACCATACTGGTGAACTAGCCTTCAAATTTGCTATACTCCACGACCAAGAGCAATTGATGGAACGCCCTACTAGTATTCCTGACCGTCTTGGAGATATAACCAACATTCTTGACCTTTTCCTGATCTTTAATCCTTCTGCTCATGCTGTCACCCTCTCTTCTCCGTTGGGCTCCTCCGATTATAATCTGTATCTTGTCCTATCGCTCCAATCCCTGCTCAGAATCCCCCCTAAGCGAAGGTGCCTCTAGCATTTTGCCTCTGCTAGGTGGGGGGACCTGAGGAGGAATTTTGCAGATTTTTCTTGGAATAATTACTGCTTCCTTTTCAGAGACCTGTCTCGCATGGAGGCGTACATTCCTCACTCTTTTTCTCGTCCTAAACCTTCCAAACCTTGGTTTAACACAACTTGTTCTCATGCTATACATGATAGAGAGGTGACCCACAAAAGGTACTTAAGCCTTCCATCACCAGAATCTCATGCACTTTATAAAATCTGTCAGAAACCATGCAAAGTCTGTTCTCCAACTAGCCAAAAATTCCTTCATTAAAAGAAATTGTCAAAATCTTTCAAGATCCAACTTCCCTCGTGACTTCCGGCATCTAGCCAAAAAAATCTCCAGTAACTTTGCTTCTTCTTTCCCTCCTTTATTTCAACCAGATGGCACTACTGCTATCGCATCTATCTCTAAAGCTGAAGTCTTTGCTCAGACCTTTGCTAAAAACTCGACCTTGGACGATTCAGAGCTTGTTCCTCTTTCTCCTCCACCCCCTGGCTATTTCAAGTTACCTATTAAAATTCTTCGTAATGATGTTTTACATGCCATTGCTGGCCTAAACCACCGGAATGCTTGTGGACATTATGGGTTCCCTCCTATTGTTCTCCGAAACTGTGCCTCCGTGCTTGCACCTTGCCTTGTCAAACTCTTTCAGCTCTGTCTGTCAACATCTACTTTTTCATTCTTGCAGGAAATTTGCCTACATTCAGCCTGTTCCTAAAAAGGGTGACCATTCTAATCGCTCAAACTACCTTCCTATTGTTTTAATTTCTTGTCTATCTAATGTTTATGAATCTATCCTCAACAGGAAGATTCTTAAACATCTATAACTTCAGAACCATCAATCTGATCGCCAGTATGGGTTCCGTCAAAGCCACTCTACTGGTGATCTTCCTTACTAAGTCTTGGTCCTCTTTTAGAGATTTTGGTGAAACATTTGTTGTTGCCTTGGATATATCAAAAGCTTTTGATAGAGTCTGACACAAAGCTTTAATTTCCAAACAACCCTCCTACGACTTCTATCCTTCTCTCTGTAACTTCATCTCAAGTTTCCTTTCTAACCGTTCTGTTGCTGTTGTGGTAGACGGTCACTGTTCTTCTCCTAAATCTATTAACAATGGTGTTCCTCAGGGTTCTCTCCTGTCACCCACTCTCTTCTTATTATTCATCAATGCTCCTCTAAACCAAACTTCTTGTCCTGTCCACTCTTACGCTGATGATACCACCCTGCACTGTTCCACGCCTTTTCATAGACGTCTAACACTTCAGGAACTAAAATTTCACGCAGGGAAGCCACAGAAACTCTGACTTGTGATCTTTTTAAAATTTCTGATTGGGGAAGAGCAAACTTGGTATTGTTCAATGCCTCAGAAACTCAATTCCTCCATCTATCAGCTCGACACATCAGCTCGACCTTCCAGACAGCTATCTGCTTTTCTTCAATGTAACTCAATTGTCCCCTTTTTCTACACTGAACATCCTCGGTCTGTCCCTTATTTATAATCTGAACTGGAAACTTTACATCTCATTTCTAGCTAAAACAGCTTTTATGAAGTTATGCGTTCTGAGACATCTCCGCTAGTATTTCTCACCCACCCCCGCACTGCTAACTCTGTACAAGGGCCTTATCCTTCCATATATGGAGTATGCTTCCCATGTCTGGAGAGGTTTCACTCATAACGCTCTTCTAGACAGGGTGGAATCAAAAGCTTTTCATCAACAGGAGGAGGCAGTAGACACCTGCCGAAACGATAATTACTCCCAGTAAGGTCTAAAGCACTGTTCAGGGGGTGCTGTGAACTTATCATTAAACCCAGCTGTTACCTCACTGAACGTTTCCTTGTGTCTCACAACACAAGGGGGCAGTCACAGCCTGCCCTCTAAAGACAACTCTCTTCCTCCACACAAAACTACAAGCACCTAATAACACACACACCCTTCACTCAAAAATTTTAAAATCATCATGACGACTCCTACACCAGCCCCGGAGTCCCCATCTGGGGAGGGGACCATAAATGTCCCCAGGTCGGACTGCCTTTCTGTCGACGACCCTAAGTGTCTTGACACCCCCCTCAACTTTTTCTTCATTAACTTCTGCAACATTCGCGGTCTAAGATCTAATTTTCAATCTGTAGAACACCACCTCTCCTCTTCTAAACCTCATCTTCTTTTCCTCACTGAAACTCAGGTGTCTGAGGCAACTGACAGTAGCCCCTTTTCTGTTTCCTCCTACTTTCTCTATCCTCATTTTCGATCCAAAGCTGGATGATGCGTTTATGTGCGCAATGACTTAACCTGCTCTCGTGCCCACGCTCTTGAATCTTCCGAGTTTTCCACCATCTGGCTACGACTACAGAGTCACTCTCATACTAAATTTATCTGTGCTGTATACCTCTCTCCTAACTCCTCTGACTATAAGAAATTCTTTGACTTCTTAACTTCCAAAGTGGAGCACATTCTGACCCTCTTCCCTTTTGCAGAGATCTCCCTTCTTGGAGATTTCAATGTTCACCACCAGCTTTGGCTTTCCTCTCCCTTCACTGACCATCCTGTTGAACTAGCCTACAACTTTGCTATCCTCCATGACCTAGAGCAATTGGTGTAACACCCTACTTGCATTCCTGACCGTCTTGGAGATACGCCCAACATTCTTGACCTTTTCCTGACCTCTAATCCTTCTGCTTATGCTGTCACCCTTTCTTCTCCGTTGGGCTCCTCCGATCACAATCTCATATCTTTATCTTGTCCTATCACTCCAATCCCTCCTCAGGATCCCCCTAAGCGAAGGTGCCTCTGGCGTTTTGCCTCTGCCAGTTGGGGGGACCTGAGGAGGTATTTTGCTGATTTTCCTTGGAATGACTACTGCTTCCGCGTCAGAGACCCGTCTTTGTGTGCTGAGCGCATAACAGAGGTGATAGTGTCTGGCATGGAGGCGTACATTCCTCACTCTTTTTCTCGTCCTAAACCTTCTAAACCTTGGTTTAACACAGCTTGTTCTCGTGCTATACATGATAGAGAGGTGGCCTACAAAAGGTACTTAAGCCTTCCATCACCAGAATCTCATGCACTTTATATTTCTGCCCGGAACCATGCCAAGTCTGTTCTCCAACTAACCAAAAACTCCTCCTTCATTAACAGAAAATGTCAAAACCTTTCAAGATCTAACTCCCCTCGTGATTTCTGGCATCTAGCCAAAAATATCTCCAATAACTTTGCTTCTTTTTCTTTCCCTCCTCTACTTCAACCAGATGGCACCACTGCTATCACATCTATTTCTAAAGCTGAACTCTTTGCTCAAACCTTTGCTAAAAAATCTACCTTGGACGATTCTGGGGTTGTTCCTCCCTCTCCTCCACCCTCTGACTACTTCATGCCACGTATTAAAATTCTTTGCAATGATGTTTTCCATGCCCTCGCTGGCCTAAACCCTCGGAAGGCTTATGGACCTGATGGGGTCCCTCCTATTGTTCTCCGAAACTGTGGCTCCGTGCTTGCACCTTGCCTGGTCAAACTCTTTCAGCTCTGTCTGTCAACATCTACCTTTCCTTCTTGCTGGAAGTTTGCCTACATTCAACCTGTTCCTAAAAAGGGTGACCATTCTAATCCCTCAAACTACCGTCCTATTCCTTTAATTTCCTGCCTGTCTAAAGTTTTTGAGTCTATCCTCAACAGGAAGATTCTTAAGCATCTATCACTTCACAACCTTCTATCTGATCGCCAGTATGGCTTCCGTCAAGGCCGCTCTACTGGTGATGTTCTGGCTTTCCTTACTGAGTCTTGGTCATCCTCTTTTAGAGATTTTGGTGAAACTTTTGCTGTTGCCTTGGACATATCAAAAGCTTTTGATAGAGTCTGGCAAAAAGCTTTGATTTCCAAACTCCCCTCCTACGGTTTCTATCCTTCTCTCTGTAACTTCATCTTAAGTTTCCTTTCTGATCGTTCTATTGCTGCTGTGGTAGACGGTCACTGTTCTTCTCCTAAATCTATTAACAGTGGTGTTCTTTAGGGTTCTGTCCTGTCGCCAACTCTCTTCTTATTATTCATTAATGATCTTCTGAACCAAACTTCTTGTCCTATCCACTCCTAAGCTGATGATACCACCCTGCACTTTTCCACGTCTTTTCATAGACGTCCAACCCTTCAGGAGGTAAACATAGCACGCAGGGAAGCCACAGAACGCCTGACTTCTGATCTCTGTAAAATTTCTGATTGGGGCAGAGCAAACTTGGTATTGTTCAATACCTCAAAAACTCAATTCCTCCATCTATCAACTCGACACAACCTTCCAGACAACTATCCCCTCTTCTTCAATGACACTCAACTGTTCCCCTCTTCTACACTGAACATCCTCGGTCTGTCCTTTACTTATAATCTGAACTGGAAACTTCACATCTTATCTCTAGCTAAAACAGCTTCTATGAAGTTAGGTGTTCTGAGACGTCTCCGCCAGTTTTTCTCACCCCCCCCAGCTGCTAACTCTGTACAAGGGCCTTATTCGTCCATGTATGGAGTATGCTTCACATGTCTGGGGGGGGTTCCACTCATACTGCTCTTCTAGACAGGGTGGAATCAAAAGCTTTTCGTCTCATCAACTCCTCTCGTCTAACTGACTGTCTTCAGCCTCTTTCTCACCGCCGCAATGTTGCATATCTAGCTGTCTTCTACCGCTATTTTCATGCTAACTGCTCTTCTGATCTTGCTAACTGCATGCCTCCCCTCCTTCCGCGGCCTCGCTGCACAAGACTTTCTTCTTTCTCTCACCCGTATTCTGTCCACCTCTCTAACGCAAGAGTTAGCCAGTATTCTCAATCATTCATCCTTTTCTCTGGTAAACTCTGGAACTCCCTGCCTGCTTCTGTATTTCCACCTTCCTATGACTTGAATTCCTTCAAGAGGGAGGTTTCAAGACACTTATCCACCAATTTTTGACCACTGCCTTGACCCTTTTATGGGATTGGCATTTCAGTGGGCATTTTTTTTATTGATTTTTGTTGCCCTTGGCCAGTGTCCTTCTTACATAAAAAAAAAAAATCTCATGAACTCCTCTCTTCTAATGACCGTCTTCAGTCTCTCCCTCATCGCCACAATGTTGCATCTGTAGCTGTCTTCTAACGCTGTTTTCATGCTAACTGCTCTTCTGTTCTTGCTAACTGCATGGCTCCCCTCTTCCCGCGGCATCGCTACACAAGCGACTTTCCTCTTTCTCTCACCCCTATTCTGTCCACCTCTCTAAAGCAAGAGTTAACCAGTATTCTCGACCATTCATCCCTTTCTCTGGTATACTCTGGAACTCCCTGCCTGCTTCTATTTCCACCTTCCTATGACTTGAATTCCTTCAAGAGGGAGGTTTCAAGACACTTATCCCTCAATTTTTTACTACGGCTTTGGATTCTTTTGAAATGTCACTTTCTGTAATGACTCAATTAATTTGTCGGAAATAATATTATAGAACTTTTATCTGTAATGAATAAAAATTAATATTTCAAGTTATCTGATATAGGGGGAAAATACGTTAATTTTCTGAAGGAGAGAAAAGTGCAGTCAGGTTAGATTTGGTTAAGTAGGGAGGAGAAGGGATGGGTCTGCTAAAGCGATGATAGACTGTGGGGTAAGTCCTGGCTGGGAAAGTCAATTAGAGAAGGGAAGGGGGGGTTTAGGTGAGGTGTGGCTGAGCGTCAAATAGAAGATTAGGGAGGAAGGGAGGCACGGCCAATTCATAGGGAATACTAGAACAATACGAAGAGTGTGAGTGGTGTGCGTAAGTCGGTCATGTCTTTTCTTGTAACGTACGAAGAAAAGTAACTAAAAAAATAATGTTATACACCAAATAAATACAAATACAACAAAGATTAAGAAAACTTAAGGCGTTAGGCACTTAGCGTAGATTCTTGCGATGAAAGGCAGGCTCTGTGTAGTTCAACGATGTTCGAGGTCGTAGCAATGGTCTTGCACAGCAACACAGCACTGCTATCCCACGGAGTCAGAACGGTGCTCACACAACACTGCACTTTTCACAGAAGAAGGCAGGCAATGACTCATGCTGTGGTGGGGGTGGGGAAGAAGGATCAGCGGGGAGAGGACGTAGAGGGGGGAAGCAGCCAGCCACATGCTCACCAGTCTCACACACATAGCATATTTTTTTTTTTTCCGTGAAAGGAAGCTAGCTTCTAAAATGTATTATTTCATGGATAGGTGGGCTAGCTGAAAACTGAGGGAATTATCGGGTAGGGCAACTCTTTTACGATACTACAGATTAAACTCAACTTAGAGAGGCAAAGGAAAGTTGGCTAAATTAAATTGGGAAGAAGACTGCGTGGAAGAGTGTGTATTTTATTGTGACACTGCCAAATGTGGGATGGACATTCATCGTCTGTTTGCCATTTTCTGTCTTTCTGTCTCTTCTCGCTCTTCGTTCTCTCTTAGCATCAAAAGGAAGTTACATAAATTTTATTTATTTATTTAATTACTTATTTATTTATTCATTTATTTATTAATATATATATATATATATATATATATATATATATATATATATATATATATATATATATATATATATATATATATATATATATATATATATATATATATATTGTATTTGACAAGCCAACTTACTACTCTGTTCTAATGAATATACAACTCACAACAAACTGAGGGTGGTGGGCACATAAATTACAGCTTTACAAAAGAACGCTAGGGTACTTACAGCTTTACAAAAGTACTCTATGGCACTATCACAGCAACAAAAGCAAACAGGGCCATAACTCGACTCTTCTCCAGAACAAGCTCGGCCGCTTTCCTTTTCTTCTCCTCCTACTCCTCCCACAAAACCTGTCTCTGCCTCTCACTCAGGATCTATTCTGGCCTGCACTGCGACGCTGGCGTGAGGAATTACTCCAGCAGAGAGTCATAATCATGGCATCTTTTCTCTAGCAACTAAGGCTGCTCCATCTTCTCCTATCGCTCTTGTCTCTCCTTTTCTTTTTCTGTCGTCTTTTACTCTTTCCTCTACTTGCCCCACTGCTCCACCCATTCTTACTTCTCCTGCTCTAGCTGCTGCTCAGCTTACGCCTTTTTTTGTACATTCTCCGCATAACACGGACATAAGAACCACCTAACAGCAGCATTCCTACACTGTATCGGTAGTCTTTTTGCCATCACTGTTCTGGTTAAAAGTCACCGCACACTGTTTACTTCGAAATGTTTCTGCACACCCATTTACTCTGTTAAACACTTGTTCACGATGAAGAGATTATGTAAACTTCAGAGTGTGGATGACAGCTGCACCGATGTTTTGATTACCGTTACTATTGATGTTCGAAGTTCTCCGATGATGTAGATAATGGTATCGTGGATTGCGTGGGTAAGTAAGTAAGTAAGTAAGTAAGTAAGTAAGCTTTATTGTCACATTGAATTACATACAACATGAAAATCTTCTTGGCTTGCTCAGTAGCTCATCCACATCATTAAAAATACACACTCACACATTAAAAATAATACATCATTAAAAATACACACTCACACACATAAAACAAAAGTTAGCGGGAAGCAAAGGAATTGAAGAGATCTATACTCTTAGGAATAAAGGTATTTTTAAATCTAGTAGTTTGCAGCTTTGGGAGGGCAAGTCTTTTACCAGATCTCAGGAACTTGTATTGGCAGTGCAGTGGATGCTGGACATCATTCATAATTTTATTTAGTTGTTTTATCACCATCATAATATATATATCATCTAGGGAATCAGTTCTAGCTTTAAGTTTACCAGCGTTCTTTACAATTCTTTTGAGTTTATTTCTATCTTTACATGTTAAGGATCCATACCATACTGTAATAGCAAAGCTCAAAATGGATTCAATTACTGATTTATAAAATAGTGATAATAATGATTGATCTATATGGATGTTTTTCAATATTCTTAGAAAATGAATTCTCTGTTTACATTTTTTGTATAATTTAGTTGTATTTGAAGATCCTGTTAATTTGTCATCAATTATTACGCCAAGATATTTATATTCATGTACTCTTTCAACTTGCTCATTGGCTATGACTAGTGGATCTGGAATTGTGTTAATTGTACGGAAATCAATTATCATTTCTTTTGTTTTCTTTACATTTAGATTTAAAAAGTTATTATTGCACCATGTAACAAAGTCTTCAACTTGCTTCAGGAACTCTCGTGAATCATCATTACTGATTTTTCCCACTATTGCCGTGTCATCTGCATATCTAATTATAGAACAACTTTTATATTTACTTCTGCAGTCATTTGTGTACAATACAAAAAGTAGTGGAGCCAGAACACAACCTTGGGGTGCCCCTGTATTTGTTATAGCAATGTCTGATTTAACATTTTTAAGTTTTGTATATTGTGAACGCATTGTTAGGTAACTATGTATCCATTTGATGAGTTTTCTGTTTACATTTAATGCTAGTAACTTTTGTAACAATATGTGGGGTTGGATGGTGTTAAAAGCGCTACTAAAATCTATAAAAAGAATGCGAACCTGTGTATTTCGATTCTCTAAGTGTTCATGGATAGGGTGAAGTAACGTTAATATAGCATCTTGAACACATCTGTTTTCAAGCTGTTAATAAGCAAATTGAAAGTTATCTCGCTCTGAGTCTAAATATTTACAGAGATGTGGTTTTACAATGTGCTCCAAACATTTCATAAGAATTGAGGTTACTGCGACAGGTCTTAAATCATTTAGCTCTTTTGGGTTGTTGATTTTAGGCATTTTAGGCATTTTAGGCATAAGTGACTTAGATACTGTGCAAGTAAAGGAACACACACAAACAATCTGATCAACTTTTCTTCTTTTAATGATGATGGTACAGGTGATACAATTACATCGGAATTTCACAGTTCAGGGGACACCTAGCGAGGATGATGAGGTGTAGAATTCCCTTGAGATGACGTACGAAATAGGAGACCACAAAAAATAATCAATAATAATGTTACTGGACACACGGAAACATATTGAACATGAATGGTGAAATTAAATATATAATAATAATAATAATAATAATAATAATAATAATAATAATAATAATAATAATAATAATAATAATAATGTTACGACTCATACAATGCCTTCCTCGACGAAAAATGCGTCCTCGCATTGAATATAGATAACAATAAGAGCATTAAGATAATAATAATAACAATAATAATAATAATAATAATAATAATAATAATAATAATAATAATATTAATAATAGATAATACATGAGCAATAATCCTTAAGAATAATATAAAGATATCAATACATGACATGATGATATATAAAAATAGTATAGTTAGGCAGGAGGGAATATATATATATATATATATATACTCGTATATATATATATATATATATATATATATATATATATATATATATATATATATATATATATATATATATATATATATATATATATATATATATATATATATATATATATATATATATATATATAGTGTTTTTGTTTCTAACAGTTTCTTCCCATTCTAAATTGTACCTAATTTCCCTATGGTCACTGTTACCTAGCTGTCCTCCAACCTCTACCTGCGTGACTGCTTCCTCCCTGTTAGTAAGAATTAAATCTAGAATATTATTCCCTCTTGTGGGTTCTACGACTACCTGTTTTAAAAAAATTATCCTGAATTACCATGCGAGCTTTGCTTCCGTTATGTAACGCAGAACGTCAAGGATATCTTTATTGAAGCACTCTACTTTGGCTTTTTAACTGGGCGAGTGAGGGACAATGTTACATTTCTTGGTGTCAGATTCTTTAGAAATATCCTGTAAGACTGCATTATTGAATTATGTGCCGTTATTACATAAGACGACAAGAGGAAAGTCATAAGAGCAAATTATGTTATCAATGACTGCACGAACAACAGAATTTATGGTTTTGTCCTCGAGAGCAACGAGGATGATGAAGCATGAAAAACTGTCAACACATACCAAGAGATACTGATAACCATTCTGTGTAGGTGGGAGCTTAAGCGAGTTCACAAAGATTGCATCCCAAGGTGCTGAAGCAATGGGATATGGAAGTAAGGGGCTTTTGTAAGCAAGTAATGATCGGTGTGGAACACATTGAAAACAGAGACCACAATGCTATAAGATATCTTTTCTCATAGTTTGCCAAAAGTATAATCTTTTGGCCTGTTTGAGGCATTTGTATCGACCTGGATGGTTTTCTTTTTTCGATGCCTATGTCAAACGCCGGTACGGTGTTCCCACGAATCACTGGTGGCCCAGTGTTCCAGAGAGAAAGTCGTACTTGGAGACCTGGTAGCATGAGTCTATATTTAGGGCCATAATTAAGGCAGTATTCGGGGGACCAGAAGCTACATATACTCCTCAAAAGTGGTATCGTCCCTTATGGAGGCTTCAGTGCTGCTGCTCTCGGTGCTTAATGCAAGTGTATTTGCCCTTGGGTCCCCATTTGTTGACCGTGCTTGTGTTGGCGGCCATTTTGGGAATGGGCATCGTTGCCTCCCTTTTTGGAGTCTTGCGTCGTGTGAAGTTTCTGCGTATCTTTGTTATTTTAAGTGCGACTGGTCCCTGTTGCGTCTTACTATCTATATCTGCGGCCAGAGGATATCTCTCATACGTGCTTATTGTTTGACTTTCTTTTATTTCTTCACTCACTGTTAGGGGGACAGAACCTGTCTTTTGAGCATTAGAAGATACATTACACTTGAAGATGAGTGCCGTAATACCTTAAATGAGTACTGGGTGGACACTGTTGTGGGCGGTTTGCTCATGAGGTACTACGGCTAACTCAGTTCGATGGAACCCGAGAGTTCGGTGAATCAGTCTCATGGATTCGGTGGTGTGTGCATGGTTCATTTTGTAGACTATTTTATTTTTCCAACTACGAAGGGCTCAGTGAATGCACGGGTTTCAGTACCCCCAACAAGGTTAATAACCACTGGCCTAGCTTAATTGTGTCACACGTGTGTGTGTGTGTGTGTGTGTGTGTGTGTGTGTGTGTGTGTGTTTTCTTGCGACTCTTTTCACAGCAAATGTGAGAAGGTTTGCGTTGTATTTTCCTTGTGGGTGAGACAGGGTAGCGACCTAGAGGCTATAGCTGTTTGCGACTGGCGAATTGCTTGGATATGTATAGCTATTTACCCAGCATTAAGCTACAAGTTTGGCAACTTAGGAAAAGCTGACCCGAATTAGTGATAGCTGTAAGAGGGGGTGGTCTAGTGGTAACATTAATATATATATATATATATATATATATATATATATATATATATATATATATATATATATATATATATATATATATATATATATATATATATATGTGTGTGTGTGTGTGTGTGTGTGTGTGTGTGTGTGTGTGTGTGTGTGTGTGTGTGTGTGTATGGATAGATAGACGTAAATTGATACACGATACACATCTGTCTATCTATATATCTATCTACATATAGGTATGAAATTCGGGAGGAACCAAACCGTACGTGGGGTTTGGAGAGCAACGGTGTCCACACAGGGATGATGGGTCAGCTTCAGCGGGAAGAGGCTGACTTCTGTACTATTGCAGCACCGACTCCGCAGCGACTAGCAGTTGTTGACTACATGAGGGGATATCCCTCTGATTACATGACTGTTATTTCCCTAAAGCCTAGCATCCTTCCTCAACATATGGCACTGATAAGGCCTTTTTCTGGTAATACAATTCGTAAAAAATATCTGAAAAAAAAGAAAAAAAAAGAAGAAAACAAAGAATATATATATATATATATATATATATATATATATATATATATATATATATATATATATATATATATATATATATATATATATATATATATATATATATATATATACTGATGATATCAAAGTACTCAATTACTCTTTAAAAAAAAATGAAAATTTATATTTAAAAAAAATAAATATACATTTACAGAAATAGTGTGGATTGGAGTATTAACATGCGTCTTCATGCTTGGCTTCACAATGTGGTTGCTCCAGAAACTATTCAGGTGGTTCGTGCACGGTTCAAATGTTCCCCTCCATAGAACGGTTATGTACAGCTGGGGAGCCTTATTAGAACAACCTCCTTCCGACCCTTCCATCAGCGTCTCCGGCCAGGTAACCTTGCATGTGGCTTTGCTTTTAAACAGTTTCATTATCCTCAATCCATACCATTGTCAATTACGAGATCGTGAAACTAATCATTCGGTCCTCTGCTCTGAAGACATTCAGTAATTTAGACTTACATAGCAATGTTTATATTTTTTTTCGTCAATTCCCCCTTCAATCAGTCAATCAATCAGGGACTTCCTATGGGGAGATATTTTAAGTCTGGATGTTTTATTTCATTTGCTTCGTTGTACCTCTCTCTCTCTCTCTCTCTCTCTCTCTCTCTCTCTCTCTCTCTCTCTCTCTCTCTCTCTCTCTCTCTCTCTTTCTCTCACGTCATAATAAAGAAAAACAAAACATATAAACACAGAAAAATGGTTTGCCTAACAACTTTAACATCATCGTAAAGCAAAACATGTTCTTATGATACAGTAGAGTTCTTCCAATGAGAAAATTTTCAGACTTTTCTAATTGCGATTATATATCCGATGAGACATTGCTTGAAAATAAACTTGAAGGATTTGACTTGCGATGTAATTACAAAAAAAATCACAGCCAACATTTTTCATACAATGCCCCGGTTCATGACCTACCTTATCCATAACGACACATCACCTCGTTCAACACCCCTTTCAACGAAAAATGTCTTAAGTTACACACAAATTTACGACATTCTTAGCATGTACAACAAATAGATTAACGGCTTTGCACATCGCTACTCACTCCAACGTGTCACATTTAAACGGGGCGCATACAAATTACAAAAACAAAGAGCACTACAACAATAATTAAAAAAAAAAATATTATCATCACTACTGAAACAAATAAGGCCCTTCATACCCAGACATCGCTTTCTGCTACTCCTCCCACGAGATCTGTCTATGATTTTCACCTAAGACCTATGATCTCGGCAGCGTTAGATTAAGGGCTTACTCCTGCAGGGAGACGTATCTGTATCACTTCTTGTCACCCAGCAGCTAAGGCTGCTTTAGCTTTAGCTTTATTAAATTTGTTTACCTATTTTGGACTGCCTTCTGAGGTTCAGTCCGAGCAAGGGGCCACTTTCACTTCAAAATTGTTTGCTCAAATCATGACTGAGTGGGGATTTAGGCTCAGCCGAACAGGCTTGTGCTCAGACACCGTGTGTGTGGTCTGTTGAATATGGTTACAGACGATTGGTGTCACCCCCGGGTCTGGTCCCCTGGAATCCTTGTTGGGCATGGTGATCAACACTTGGGAGCGGTTGCTGAAGACCCTCGAGGTGGCTCAGTTGCACCTGGGCCAAACGCAGAGGATAATGAAGATGTACTATGACCGGAAGACCAAGTATCAGTGTTTTGTTCCTGGGGATGAAATGCTGGTGCTACTCCCAATCCAGGGACAACCGCTGGTGGCACGCTGCAGCAGTCCCTATGTAGTGCAGAGACGCGTGGGTGAGTTACTCCTGATCAACGAAAGGAGGCTCAGCTTTGCCATGTCAACATGATGAATCCTTATTATCGCAATAACAGCCAGCAAGGCTCTTTAGTTTCAGCCCTGGAAGAGGCACCTTTAATTTTATTTTTGGGAAATGATGGAGAGTGATCTAACTAAAGCGTGATGCCCAGGTCAGCTTCTGTATTGACATTTTTCCTTTGCTCAGAGTAGGTGACTTCGTGGACCGCATTTTTTTTCTTTTTTTATGTAAGAAGGACACTGGCCAAGGGCATCAAAACTCCAATAAAAAAAAATGTCCACTGAAATGCCAGTCCCATAAAAGGGTCAAAGCAGTAGTCAAAAATTCATGAATAAGTGTCTTGAAACCTCCCTCTTGAAGGAATTCGTCATAGGAAGATGGAAATACAGAAGCAGGCAGGGAGTTCCAGAGTTTACAAGAGAAAGGGATAAATGATTGAGAATACTCGTTAACTCATGGGTTAGAGAGGTGGACAGAATAGGGGTGAGAGAAAAAAGAAAGTCTTGTGGAGCGAGGCCGCGGCAGGAGGGGAGGCATGCAGTTAGCAAGATCAGAAGAGCAGTTAGCATGAAAATAGCGGTAGAAGACAGCTAGAGATGCAACATTGCGGCGGTGAGAGAGAGGTTGAAGACAGTCAGTTAGAGGAGAGGAGTTGATGAGACGAAAACTTTTGATTCCACCCTGTCTAGAAGAGCAGTATGAGTGGGACCCCCCAGACATGTGAAGCATACTCCATACAGGGACGGATAAGGCCCTTGTACAGAGTTAGCAGCTGGGGGGGGTGAGAAAAACTGCCGGAGACGTCTCAGAACGCCTAACTTCATAGAAAATGTTTTAGCTAGAGATGACATGTGAAGTTTCCAGTTCAGGTTATAAGTAAAGGACAGACCGAGGATGTTCAGTGTAGAAGAGGGGGACGGTTGAAAGTCATTGAAGAAGAGGGGATACTTGTCTGGAAGGTTGTGTCGAGTCGATAGATGGAGGAATTGAGTTTTTGAGGCATTCAACAATACCAAGTTTGCTCTGCCCCAATCAGAAATTCTAGAAAGATCAGAAGTCAAGCATTCTGTGACTTCCGTGCGTGAAATGTTTACCTCCTGAAGGGTTGGACGTCTATGAAAAGACATGGAAAGGTGCAGGGTGGTATCATCAGCGTAGGAATGGATAGGACAAGAGGTTTGGTTTAGAAGGTCATTAATGAATAATAAGAAGAGAGTGGGTGACAGGACAGAACCCTGAGGAACACCACTGTTAATAGATTTAGGAGAAGAACAGTGACTGTCTACCACAATAGCAATAGAACGGTCAGAAAAGAAACTTGCGATGAAGTTACAGAGAGAAGGATAGAAGCCGTAGGAGGGTAGTTTGGAAATCAAAGCTTTGTGACAGACTCTATCAAAAGCTTTTGATATGTCCAAGGCAACAGCAAAAATTTCACCAAGAATGACCAAGACTCAGTAAGGAAAGCAATAAGATTACCAGTAGAGCGGCCTTGACGGAAACCATACTGGCGATCAGATAGAAGGTTGTGAAGTGATAGATGTCTAAGAACCTTCCTGTTGAGGATAGATTCAAAAACTTTAGATAGGCAGGAAATTAAAGCAATAGGACGGTAGTTTGAGGGATTAGAACGGTCACCCTTTTTAGGAACAGGTTGAATGTAGGCAAACTTCCAGCAAGAAGGAAAGGTAGATGTTGACAGACAGAGCTGACAGAATTTGACTAGGCAAGGTGCAAGCACGGAGGCACAGTTTCGGAGAACAATAGGAGGGACCCCATCAGGTCCATAAGCCTTCCGAGGGTTTAGGCCAGCGAGGGCATGGAAAACATCATTGCGAAGAATTTTAATAGGTGGCATGAAACAGTCAGAGGGTGAAGGAGAGGGAGGTACAAGCCCAGAATCATCCATGGTAGTGTTTTTAGCAAAGGTTTGAGCGAAGAGTTCAGCTTTAGAAATATATGTGATAGCAGTGGTGCCATCTGGTTGAAATAAAGGAGGGAAAGAAAAAGAAGCAAAGTTTTTGGAGATATTTTTGGCTAGATGTCAGAAGTCACGAGGGGAGTTAGATCTTGAAAGGTTTTGACACTTTCTGTTAATGAAGGAGTTTTTGGCTAGTTGGAGAACAGACTTGGCATGTTTCCGGGCACAAATATAAAGTGCATGAGATGCTGGTGATGGAAGGCTTAATTATCTTTTGTGGGACACCTCTCTATCATGTATAGCACGAGAACAAGCTGTGTTATACCAAAGTTTGGAAGGTTTAGGTCAAGAAAAAGAGTGAGGAATGTACGTCTCCATGCCAGACACTATCACCTCTATTATGCGCTCAGCACACAAAGACGGGTCTCTGACACGGAAGCAGTAGTCATTCCAAGGAAAATCAGCAAAATACCTCCTCAGGTTCCCCCCAACTAGCAGAGGCAAATCGCCAGAGGCACCTTCGCTTAGGGGGATCCTGAGGAGGGATTGGAGCGATAGGACAAGATAAAGATATGAGATTGTGATCGGAGGAGCCCAATGGAGAAGAAAGGGTGACAGCATAAGCAGAAGGATTAGAGATCAAGAAAAGGTCAAGAATGTTGGGCGTATCTCCAAGACGGTCAGGAATACGAGTAGGGTGTTGCACCAATTGTTCTAGGTCGAGGAAGATAGCAAAGTTCACCAGGATGGTCAGTGAAGGGAGAGGAAAGCCAAAGCTGGTGGTGAACATTTAAGTCTCCAAGAATGGAGATCTCTGCAAAAGGGAAGAGGGTCAGAATGTGCTACAATTTGGAAGTTAAGTAGTCAAAGAATTCCCTATAGTCAGAGGAGTTAGGTGAAAGATATACAGCACTGATAAATTTAGTTTGAGAGTGACTCTGTAGTCGTAGCCAGATGGTGGAAAACTCGGAAGATTCAAGAGCGTGGGCACTAGAGCAGGTTAAATCATTGCGCACATAAACGCAGCATTCAGCTTTGGATCGAAAATGAGGATAGGGAAAGTAGGAGGGAACAGAAAAGGGGCTACTGTCAGTTGCCTCAGACACCTAAGTTTCAGTGAGGAATAGAAGATGAGGTTTAAAAGATGAGAGGTGGTGTTCTACAGATTGAAAGTTAGATCTTAGACCGCGAATGTTGCAGAAGTTAATGAAGAAAAAGTTGAGGGGGGTGTCAAGACACTTAGGGTCATCAACAGAAAGGCAGTCCGACCTGGAGACATTTATAGTACCCTCCCAAGATGGGGACTCCGAGGCTGGTGTAGGAGTCGCCATGATAATTTTAAAATTTTTGAGTAAAAGGTGTGTGTATTACTGGTGCTTGTAGTTTTGTGTCGAGGAAGAGAGTTGTCTGTAGAGGGCAGGCTGTGACTGCCGCCTTGTGTTGTGAGACACAAAGGGAAACGTTCAGTGAGGTCACAGTTGGGTTTAATGATAAGTTCACAGCATCCTCTGAACAGTGCTTTAGACCTCAATGGGAGTAATTATCGTTTCGACAGGTGTCTACAGCCTCCTCCTGCACTGAGGAGGCCATCTTTATTACCAAAATTGATCTTGTCAAGGGGTAATGGCAGGTCCCTCTAGCAGGCTCAGCTTTGTGATATCAACATGATGAAGCCTTATTATCTCAAGAATAGCCAGCAAGGTTCTTTAGTTTCAGCCTTGGAAGAGGCACCATTAGTTTTTTTTGGGGGGAAATAATGGAGAGTGATCCAGGTAAAATGTGATAGCCGGGTCAGGTTCTGTGTTGATTGTAGAAAGGTGAACATTTTTCCCTTGCTCAGAGTAGATGACTTCGTGGACCGCATTGAGGAGGCCATCTTTATTACTAAAATTGATCTTGTCAAGGGGTAATGACAGGTCCCTCTGACTGACCAAGTAAAAGAGATTGCTAGTTTCGTGACCAATGGTGCTGTGTATCAGTGCCAAGTCATGCCCTATGGCCTGAAAAATGACCCGGCCACCTTCCAGCGGTTGATGGACCAGGTAATAGAAGGCTTGCAACACTGCGTTGTCTGTATTGATGACATAGTGATTTAGGACACTAAATGGCAAGACCATCTCACCAACATATCGGCGCTGTTTGCACGACTCCAGGAGGTAGGTCTAGTCGTCAACCTGGATAAATGTGAGTTTGTTAAGGCCTTCTCTCTCCTCCCACATGAGTCGTGCCCTTATAATGAGATAAAGTTCCGTGCTCTTATACTCAATCACCGTCCTTACTTCCCAAGAGAAAGACGCACCACTTGAGACTTTTATTTCGAGGAGACTGGAAGGGATACAGCTATCGGGCCAGTTATTTTAAGGGGTATTAAAATAATTTATCGTAGTACGCCTCTGCTAATACATGTTAGTGTTTAGAAGTCTCTATCAACCTGCCTGTGAGTAGTTCCTAATTACGACGTGACTTCGTTTCTCCGTGAGTCGAGTACGTAGGATCCATGAGCGGTCAGGGACCCTCCTGTTTGGTTTGTGGACAACTTGTTTGTGTATACGTTGTGTCATTACATGTTACTGTGAGCCAGGATTCTTTTAAACTCCGGACGCAGAGGGCTATATTACACTGCTGTATAAGAAAGTATTCTTTTTCCCCGGGCCATGTCGCAATTGTGAGAGTGGGTGGCACGGCGGAAGTTGGATATACTATTGCACAGTGGAGGGAGATAGTGTTCTATGGAAGTGGGTGGATACTGTCGTTTCGTAGAAACGTAGGCATTCTGTAGAACATTATTATCGTTATACGTGTTTGTCGCTTGTTGTAACTATCCCTTCCCAGAACGTGGCTGGTGATTTTCTCCCAGTTGCTGGAGCAATTGGAGGTAGTGATATTCCCTTACGTATGGGTTGGTGAAATATATATATATATATATATATATATATATATATATATATATATATATATATATATATATATATATATATATATATATATATATATATATATATATATATATATATATATATATATATATATATATATATATATATATATATATATATATATATATATATATATATATATATATATATATATGAGGTTATGAGGTCGAAATGAGGGACAAATTAGTTAAATCTAGAAAGGTAATTAGCTCAGAGAAGGCGAGGAATACCTTGAGTGTTTACTACTCAAATTATAGAAGTATTTTGAATAAAATAGACTTGCTTAGAGGAATGGCGTGTGTAGAGAACCTTGATATAATTGCTTTAACACAAACTTGGTTAGATATGTCAGGAAAAGTATTTAATTCAGAGTTAAGATAGATGGTTATACACTATTCTATAAAGACAGGGAAAACAGGAGAAGAGGAGTCGTCGCGCTGTAAGTTAGGGACACGTTACAATGTTGTATTAATAGTAGAATTAAAACAGATAGCAAAATAGAGTTAATATGGGTGTACAAGCCACCGAACAGGAAACAGCCACAAAGGAAATCAACACCTCACTATGGTAGGAAATAAATAGAGTAGGCAGGTACAAGCATGTATGTGTGGTAGGAGATTTTGATTTTAGGAATATCGACTGGAGCCTGATGGTGGGTAACAATGAAGCAGAATATATTTTTTAAGGTAATTCAGGATTTCTTTTTTTTAACAGGTAATCTTAGAACCCATAAGGGTTCGAAGCAGTCACACAAGTAGAAGTTGGAGGACAGCTAGTTAACAGTGACCATTGTGAAATTAAATTCAATTTAGAATGTGAGGGAAATTTTAGAAGTAAAAACATTAGTAAAATACTTAACTTTAGAAGGGCCGATTTTGAGAGATTAAAAAGGAACCTCAAAGAAGTTGATTGGAAATGGACGCAGGGTGAGGTAGGGTTCAGGAAGGAGTTTAGAGAGATAAGGCGGGGTAAAGTATATGAGGTGAGGTGTGAGGGTGAGAGGGGTACGGAAGGATCGGAGGAATAAGAGAGAGGGAGATATGTGTATGTCGGAGGGTCGGGCTGCCCTGAGATGGACGAGGTGAGGTCGAGGCGAGCAGAAGATGGAGTGAAGAGGATGGAAGGGGCCAAGATGATAAGATTATGGGAAGTGAATATAGATGAGATGCATAAGTATTTGGTTGAAAAATTGCAAACAGGACAGTTAGCAAACATCCCTTATAGAGCAATAAGATCACAGAAAAGATACCCTAAATGGATTACCTATTGTCAGGTTAAAACACAACATAGGGCGGAAGAGAAGTATATATAAGAGATTAAACGCAGGGGAAGAGGTTGTAAGGCCACAATATATTGAATTAGAACAGTCAGGAGCTTAACGAGGAAAGCTAAAAATAATTATGAATTAAAGGTAGCCAGCTAGGCAAAGACGGACCCCAAGGGATTTTATCGGGTATATAAGAAGAATAGAGAAACTATAGGTCCATTAAAGGCAGCAGATGGGGAGCTTGTTAGTTCTGGGGAGAAGATTAGTATTAGTGAACGAGTATTTTTTAAATGTCTTCACCAAGGAAAATATGCAGGAAATGACGAATAGTGAGATGTTAAGAGCAGAAGAGAATGAGAAGCTGACAGATATTACCATAACTAAGGAGATAGTGGAACAGGAGATAGATAGGCTGAAAAGTTCAAGTCACCAGGACCAGATGAAATATATCCCATAGTACTTAAGGAAAGCAAAGACGTTATTAGTGAACCGTTAGTCTCTGTCTTTAGGAAATCAATTGAGTCAGGTCAGGTGCCGGTAATGTGGAGGCAGGCTAATGTAGTGCCCATCTTTAAGAAAGAAGATAAAAACGTAATGTCTAATTATAGACCTATCAGCCTAACTTATGTTGTAGATAAATTAATGGAGTCAATAATAGCGAAGAACATTAGGGAGCATTTAGACAAACCTAACTTGATAAATTAGTCACAGCATGACTTCACGAAGGGGAAGTCTTGCCTGACGAGCAGTTAAATTTTTACAGTTTATGAGGCGGCAGATAATGGTGATAGTTATGACTTCCTATACCTGGACTTTAGTAAAGCGTTTGACAAGGTATCCCATCAGAGGCTACTGAGAAAGGGTAGGGCGCACGGGATAGATGGGTGTAAGACTGGACAAGGTCGTGGCTAAGTGACAGGTGACAGAGAGCTCTAATAAACGGCTCTAAATACGAGTAGGGTCAAATAATTATTAGGGTGCCACATGGATCAGTATTAGGACCATTGTTGTTTGCAATATACATCAATGACTTGGATAGTGGAATTAGTAGTGATGTTAGTAAATTTGCGGATGACAAGAAGATAGGTAGATTAATTAGGTCAGAATCGGATGCCATCGCCTTGCAGGCAGATTAGGATAGGATAAACAAATAAACACATAGATGTCAAATGCAGTTTTATATAAACAAATGGAAAGTACTTAGAATAGGTAGAGGAAACCCACACAGTTGGTACACAATAAACAACGAAGCTCTGATAGGTTCAGGGTACGAAAAAGATTTTGGAGTTATAGTTAGCTTTGAACTCCAACTAAGGAAGCAATGCATGGAAGCCAGAAACAGGGCAAATAGGGTATTAGGACTCATTTTTAAGAATGTTAAAAGTAGAAGGCCCGAAGTAATATTAAAGTTATATATTTTTTTTTTCTTTTATGTAGGAAGGATACTGGCCAAGGGCAACAAAAATCTAATAAAAAAAATGCCCACTGAAATGCCAGTCCCATAAAAGGGTCAAAGCAGTGGTCAAAAATTGGTGGATAAGTGTCTTGAAACCTCCCTCTTGAAGGAATTCAAGTCATAGGAAGGTGGAAATACAGAAGCAGGCAGGGAGTTCCAGAGTTTACCAGAGAAAGAGATGAATGATTGAGAATACTGGTTAACTCTTGCGTTAGAGAGGTGGACAGAATAGGGGTGAGAGAAAGTCTTGTGAAAGAGAAGTCTTGTGCAGCGAGGCCGCGGAAGGAGGGGAGGCATGCAGTTAGGAAGATCAGATCAGATCAGATCAGATCAGTTAGCATGAAAATAGCGGTAGAAGACAGCTAGATATGCAACATTGCGGCGGTGAGAGAGAGGCTGAAGACAGTCAGTTAGAGGAGAGGAGCTGATGAGACGAAAAGCTTTTGAATCCACACTGTCTAGAAGAGCAGTATGAGTGGAACCCCCCAGACATGTGAAGCATACTCCATACATGGACGGATAAGGCCCTTGTACAGAGTTAGCAGCTGGGGGGGTGAGAAAAACTGGCGGAGATGTCTCAGAACACCTAACTTCATAGAAGCTGTTTTAGCTAGAGATGAGATGTGAAGTTTCCAGTTCAGATTATAAGTAAAGGACAGACCGAGGATGTTCAATGTAGAAGAGGGGGACAGTTGAGTGTCATTGAAGAAGAGGGGATAGTTGTCTGGAAGGTTGTGTCGAGTTGATAGATGAAGGAATTGAGTTTTTGAGGCATTCAACAATACCAAGTTTGCTCTGCCCCAATCAGAAATTTTAGAAAGATCAGAAGTCAGGCGTTCTGTGGCTTCCCTGCGTGATATGTTTACCTCCTGAAGGGTTGGACGTCTATGAAAAGACGTGGAAAAGTGCAGGGTGGTATCATTAGCGTAGGAGTGGATAGGACAAGAAGTTTGGTTTAGATCATTAATGAATAATAAGAAGAGAGTGGGTTACAGGACAGAATCCTGAGGAACACCACTGTTAATAGATTTGGGAGAAGAACAGTGACCGTCTACCACAGCAGCAATAGAACGGTCAGAAAGGAAACTTGAGATGAAGTTACGGAGAGAAGGATAGAAACCGTAGGAGGGTAGTTTGGAAATTAAAGCTTTGTGCCAGACTCCATCAAAGGCTTTTGATATGTCCAAGGCAACAGCAAAAGTTTCACCAAAATCTCTAAAAGAGGATGACCAAGACTCAGTAAGGAAAGCAAGAAGATCACCAGTAGAGCAACCTTGACGGAACCCATACTGGCGATCAGATAGAAGGTTGTGAAGTGATAGATTTTTAAGAATCTTCCTGTTGAGGATAGATTCAAAAACTTTAGATAAGCAGGAAATTAAAGCAATAGGACGGTAGTTTGAGGGATTAGAGCGGTCACCCTTTTTAGGAACAGGCTGAATGTAGGTAAATTTCAGCAATAAGGAAAGGTAGATGTTGACAGACAGAGCTGAAAGAGTTTGACTAGGCAAGGTGTAAGCACAGAGGCACAGTTTCGGAGAACAATAGGAGGGACCCCATCAGGTCCATAAGCCTTCCGAGAGTTTAGGCCAGCGAGGGCATGGAAAACATCATTGCGAAGAATTTTAATAGGTGGCATGAAGTAGTCAGAAGGTGGAGGAGAGGGAGGAAAAAGCCCAGAATCGTCCAAGGTAGGGTTTTTAGCAAAGGTTTGAGCAAAGAGTTCAGCTTTAGAAATAGATGTGATAGCAGTGGTGCCATCTGGTAGAAGTAGAGGAGGGAAAGAAGAAGAAGCAAAGTTATTGGAGATATTTTTGGTTAGATGCCAGAAATCACGAGGGGAGTTAGATCTTGAAAGGTTTTGACATTTTCTGTTAATGAAGGAGTTTTTGGCTAGTTGGAGAACAGACTTGACATGGTTCCAGACAGAAATATAAAGTGCATGAGATTCTGGTGATGGAAGGCTTAAGTACTTTTTGTGGGCCACCTCTCTATCATGTATAACACAAGAACAAGCTGTGTTAAACCAAGGTTTAGAAGGTTTAGGACAAGAAAAAGAGTGAGGAATGTACGCCTCCCTGCCAGACACTATCACCTCTGTTATGCGCTCAGCACAGGTCTCTAACACGGAAGCAGTAGTCATTCCAAGGAAAATCAGCAAAATACCTCCTCAGGTCCCCCCAACTGGCAGAGGCAAAACGCCAGAGGCACCTTCGCTTAGGGGGATCCTGAGGAGGGATTGGAGTGATAGGACAAGATAAAGATATGAGATTGTGATCGGAGGAGCCCAACGGAGAAGAAAGGGTGACAGCATAAGCAGAAGGATTAGATCTAAGGTCAGGAAAAGGTCAAGAATATTGGGCGTATCTCCAAGACGGTCAGGAATACCAGTAGGGTGTTGCACCAATTTCTCTAGGTCATGGAGGATAGCAAAGTTGTAGGCTAGTTCACCAGGATGGTCAGTGAAGGGAGAGGAAAGCCAAAGCTGGTGATAAACATTGAAGTCTCCAAGAATGGAGATCTCTGCAAAAGGGAAGAGGGTAAGAATGTGCTCCACTTTGGAAGTTAAGTAGTCAAAGAATTTCTTATAGTCAGAGGAGTTAGGAGAGAGGTATACAGCACTGATAAATTTAGTATGAGAGTGACTCTGTAGTCGTAGCCAGATGGTGGAAAACTCGGAAGATTCAAGAGCGTGGGCACGAGCGCAGGTTAAGTCATTGCGGACATAAACGCAGCACCCAGCTTTGGATCGAAAATGAGGATAGAGAAAGTAGGAGGGAACAGAAAAGGGGCTACTGTCAGTTGCCTCAGACACCTGAGTTTCAGTGAGGAAAAGAAGATGAGGTTTAGAAGAGGAGAGGTGGTGTTCTACAGATTGAAAATTAGATCTTAGATCGCGAATGTTACAGAAGTTAATGAAGAAAAAGTTGAGGGGGGTGTCAAGACACTTAGAGTCGTCGACAGAAAGGCAGTCCGACCTGGGGACATTTATGGTCCCCTCCCCAGATGGGGACTCCGAGGCTGTTGTAGGAGTCGCCATGATGATTTTAAAATTTTTGGGTGAAGGGTGTGTGTGTTATTAGGTGCTTGTAGTTTTGTGTGGAGGAAGAGAGTTGTCATTAGAGGGCAGGCTGTGACTGTCCCCTTGTGTTGTGAGACACAAAGGGAAACGTTCAGTGAGGCCACAGCTGAGTTTAATGATAAGTTCACAGCACCCCCTGAACAGTGCTTTAGACCTCACTGGGAGTAATTATCGTTTCGGCAGGTGTCTACTGCCTCCTCCTCATATTTGGCGCTGGTCAGACCTCATCTCGACTACGCTTTGCAGTTCTGGTCCCCAAATTACAGGACCTATTTTATAGACCTATTTTAATCAGTACAAAGGAGAATGGTAAGGATACGAGTGATGAAGAGTATTCTTTACGAAGCGAGATTGAAAATGTCAAATTTGCATTCTTTAGAGAGACGTAGGTTAAGTGGGGAGCTTTAAGGCTTTAAGTGGTATAAGAGTTATAACAAGGGGGGCGTAGGCAAGATTCTTAGGATTAGTAGCAAAGATAGAACAAGAAATAACGAGTTCAAGCTTGAAAAAAAAAATAACAAATAAAAAAATAGGTATAAAAAAGACATAGGAAGAAATTGGTTCTCAAACAGTGTGGTAGATGAATGGAATGGACTCAGTAATCAAGTTGTTAGTGCTAAGTCATTAGGGAGCTTTAAGAGAAGATTAGACAGATTTATGGATGGGGATGATCAGTGGAAATAGGCAGGTATGATTCATACAGGGGCCACCACGTGTAGTCCTGATGGCTTCTTGCAGCTTTCCTTTTATATATATATATATATATATATATATATATATATATATATATATATATATATATATATATATATATATATATATATATATATATATATATATATATATATATATATATATATATATATATATATATATATATATATATATATATATATATATATATATATATATATATGTACATATTTTTTTTTTCTCTTTGCAGTTATTAGTGGGTTGGTGGCTGATGTTTTGCCTTATTGTGTCAACGGGATTCAGATCTTCTTTGATTGCGCATCTCACCGTTCAAGGAAAAACTCAACCACCGAAAACCATGAAAGATTTAGTGGAGGCAGACAACTGGAAATGGTCCACTGAACCATGGCTGTTGAAGGGCGTTCCTCATGAATATTTCTCAAGACATCCTGATCCTGTTGTTCAGAAAATATATGAGGAAATGGAGGTTAGTTCCAAATTATTATTTTTTGAAAGTGAGGAAACTGGATAAAAGGGTAAAAGCAGTAATTTAAGATGTTCAATAAGGAAAGGAAAGTGAGAGAGCAGGAGTTGGGTGAAGCTGAGGTTGAGTGGAATGATTGCAAGACAGCCTTAGTGGAATATGAATTCTCAACTCAACCAATGTACTGTTCATTCATAACATTTCTCAGGTAAAATAATCAAAACATCATTAAAACATGTGTAACAATACATGTATTGTCCCCGACCTCAACCAGAGCGTTGCCCAAATCCCACGTTACAACAGTCCTCAGACAGCATAATCCGCTCAGCATGGCCGCCTAAACTAAAGAGAGCGTCCACCCCCCTCTTCTTAAAACTTCATACTTTAACTCCCACGCACACCAGTACACGAAAATCCAGTCCTAATCCCCATCACACAAACAACAGCACGCATCTCTACAATTTGACATGTTTACATATGATACTTATATCCAATGATTAATAAATTTTATTAATTAATTGTTTTAATTAATTAATTAGTAATAATAAAAATTATAATAATAATATAAATGATAACAATAATAATAATAATAATAATAATAATAATAATAATAATAATAATAATAATAATAATAATGTTTCAAAGCCTGTGTTGTCACTACCGCGCCACTACGTGTTCTGATATGATATCTGCCACCGTCTTCACCATTTATATCGAGTGATGGTCGCTACTCAACACTGTACCTGTTTATAATGTCGCCAATTTTCTGATTTGATATTACTCCAGCTCCTGTTGTTACCACTGCCACTGTTTGGATTTAGTTACTGCTGCTTGTTGAAGACTTACTGTTGAGCGTTCCGGATGCAGAGATGATGCAATTTTCAGAGTGGGGATGATAGCAGCACCAATGTGGTTGAAGTTTTCCGGTGATGTAGATATGGTAGATAGCGTGGATTGCGTGGGTAAGTGATTTATAGATAATTGTGCAAGTAAAATCATAAACCCAATCACCTTCCTTTCAGTGATCATATAGGTGATGTACACTTGCACATTGATATAACAGTACCCGTGTGATCTTGAGAGACACGGATACGACTCTTGTCAATATGACAGAAGTGACTTGATTCTCTCGACTCTCTCTGGTGTTTAACTCGTGACTGACTTCACAATCTACTTAAGTAAATCTGCTTACTCAAGTTTAGAAGGGAACTGACCAACAGAGCAGATGAAAAATAAGCCAATCATGGGCCAGAGCTAAGGAATTTGGGCCAATTACAAGGTGTGAGAGAGAGAGAGAGAGAGAGAGAGAGAGAGAGAGAGAGAGAGAGAGAGAGAGAGAGAGAGAGAGAGAGAGAGAGAGAGAGAGAGAGAAGGAAAAAAAATAGTCCAGACTTTTCACGTGGAGAACATTGAATACATGGAAACACTGATCATGGAATGATGAAATGAAATATATATATATATATATATATATATATATATATATATATATATATATATATATATATATATATATATATATATATATATATATATATATATATATATATATATACACATACACATCAACAATGTTACGACTGATACAATAATAATAATAATTATTATTATTATTATTATCATATATATATATATATATATATATATATATATATATATATATATATATATATATATATATATATATTTTTTTTTTTTTTTTTTTACGTCTAGTTTTCCCTAGTCTATTAGGGCTGAGACGGTGCCTCCTGATGAAGGACTTTTGGATTTGGCATTTGGGAACCGTTACCCCGAGTGGATGCCCTTCCTACCCTCGGACCGTAGCCAGGATTCGAACCCGTGCGCCTGATGACTACTTGGCCCCCAAAGCGCGCTTGGTTCCACTGTACCACGGCGGCTCCCATATATATATATATATATATATATATATATATATATATATATATATATATATATATATATATATATATATATATATATATATATATATATATATATATATATATATATATATATAATTATTTTGATCCTAAAACTTTGCTTTTGTGGTTAGAACAATGAACTTATATTTTGCCTTATTTCATTATAGTAAAGGTAACTATTGATTTTCATGTCAGGTAGAGACCTTTGCAAAATCTCAGTTGCTTATTTAATTCCTTTTTGAAATGTTGCAAATAGGTTAAAACAATGAAATAAAGATTGTAAAGTGTTCTAAAGATTTTTAATTTTAATAAGATTATTCATGAACTGATCAGATCTGGCAAGAAATTTCTCATATTTGGAAGAATTTCCTTACATTTCAGAAATCTTCCCAAATCTTCCAGAATGTTCTATCAGACACTTTTCTAGAATATTTTAGAACATTCAATTCAATGTAAGCATTTTCAGAATATTCTAGAACTTTCTAGAATACGGTAGAAATATGCAGAAGTATCAAGAATTATCTAGAATCTACAAGAATTCTTTAGAATGATTCAGAATATTCTAAAGTAGGTTCAGGAATATTTTAGAAAGACTGAGAACATTCTGTAAGAATTAATATAAAGTATTCCAAAAGATTTTCAATTTTAATAAGGTTATTCTTGAACTGATCAGATCTAGCAAATTTCATATTTAGAAGAATTTGCTAAAAGTTCAGAAATTTTCTCAAATCTTCCAGAATGTTTTACCAGACACTTTTAGAAGTTTCTAGAACATTTTAAAACATTCTGTTCAATGTAAACATTTCCAGAATATTCTAGAACTTTTTAGAATGCGGTAGAAATATGTTGAGACAACAAGAATTTTATAGAATCTACATTTTTTTTTTAGAATGATTCAAAATATTTTAAAGTAGGTTCAAAAAATATTTTAGAAAGATTGAGAACATTCTGGAACACATTCTAGAAAGGCTAAGAATATCCTAAAGTACTGCTTGACAATATAAAAGTAGGGTCTTGCAGACCACCAATCAGTTCTGCTTTGACTGCCAGAGAAGACACATCACAAGAGGTGAAATGGCATGAAGAGGCTGCAGTCATTCTCCAGATGCATTCTGCTACATATGTGGTCAATTCATCAAGATAAGAGCACAGAAGTTCTCTCTGACAGCATCTGGAAAAATTGTGAAATTTAGCTGTTTTGAGGCAAAAAAATAATTCTAAAAGCCACAAAAGCGAGGTTTAACAGGAAAAGTGGGCATTTTCTATTGTTTAGCAATGAAAAGAGTTGGGAAATAGCACTTGCTTGTCAAAAGACAAATATCGTGTTACAAAGTGCTACTTCACAAGCATATATCTGATCATCAGTATGGGTTCTGTCGTAGCCGTTCTAATAGCTTTTACTACAGAATCTTGGTCATCCTTTTTTTAAGGATTTTGGTGGAACTTTCGCTGTTGTCTTAGACATATAACAAATATTTTATAAAGTCTGGCATAAAGCTTTGATCTCTATACTGCCCTTCAAAAGTTTTTATCCTTCTCTCTGGAACATCTCAAGTTCCCTTTCTGTTTTATTTTTGCTGCGATAGACAGTTATTGTTCTCACCCTAAATTTATTAATATTGTTATTACTTAGGGTTTTTCCTGTCACCTACTCTTTTCCTATTATTCATCTATGATCTTCCTATGACTTGAACCCTTCCAAGGTGATTTTAGAACAATTACCTTCCAACTTTTGATGGGGACAGGCGCCTCAGTTTTTTTTTTTTTTCCTAATTTTTGTTGCTCTTGGCTAGTACCCCTCTTAACTAAAAATAAATAACAAGCAAACAAACTAAAGACTACTCACAGGCATCCTGATGAGAGCTGACATTTGGACAGGAAATATCACTTGCAGTTTCTGACAAAAAGTTAGCAAACTGTTTCCTACCAATATGCAAACTCCATCTCCAACCAATGTTTCCTTCTGTGGACCGGCCTAGGGAGACAATACAACGCAACCCAAGGATAGGGTTAACAACATGAAAAGAAAGATGGTTTCTCAAGCAGTGAGGTAGGTAACTATTCTTGGAAGCCAATCACTGCATCGACAGAGCAACTCTGAAAGAAAAAGAGGCAAGGAAAGACACTAACGACACGAAGACAATAAGATAAGACAGGGAAGTGTAAATGGGAAGACGTAAGAATACCAGATCTGACGTCTGAAGTGTAATATGAGAACACTGCACTTAAGGTAAAAAAACAAAATAATAACTAATATCTATGCTGGAAAACAGGGGACGCCAACACAAGCGAGATGAGAGCGCCAGGGACACAATGACTGTGTAGGGATGAGATGCCGAAAATTTTAAATAGGTGGACCTGGCATGTGATGTGGCGACACACTAAAAAGATAGTAGCACAGCAAAAGTGAGTCCTAGCACAACAAATTGCCGAACAATTGCGTAACCACGTCAGCGTGTGCCAGCAAAACTTCATTGCAGTCAAGGGAAAAGGAGCATCGGTAGCGCACCACAGGTTTTGTTGGTGTGGTGTGATAATTAGGTTTTCTTTCATTTAATATATATATATATATATATATATATATATATATATATATATATATATATATATATATATATATATATATATATATATATATATATATATATATATATATATATATATATAGTCGTTTTCAGTAGCACTCCACAAGTTAGAGGTTGAAGGATGGGAGCGTACTGAAAATTTCTCCGCTGCCAGACGACCCTCGCTTGTCCTTGCCGCAAAAACTGTCGTACGCCTTAGTTGAGAGATCACAGAGTGGAAGCATCGTCATATTCTGCTACCGAGAATACGATAAATAAGCATGGAGAGGGAGAGCAGCACCGACTCTGATATATACATGGAAGACGATGACTACCAGCCTTTTACGTCAAGTCCTTGTTTGAAGCCTCTTCTAACCATTGCAAGCATTGCTGAGATACAGCCTGAGGCAGATATGGGTGTAGTGATGAGAGCCCAGCAGTAGCTACTTCTTAATTCATGGAAAGGTAATTATGTCCGCCACTTCTTGCCAATGTATTATGTGTAAACAAAGGGTTTCGTGAAGGCTTGGAAGAAAATAGGATATATTTGTGTTTCTTTGGCAACTGATTTTTTCTATTTATTTTTAAATTTATTAAGTTTCTTCCTCTTACCTTCCTCTCCTCCTACAGTGGACATGTGATTAAAAGTTTGTTTAATAATAGACTACAATCCTAATTAGGGAAAGGTTAGGTTAGGTTAGAATGGGTTATGTTAGGTGGGTTTGGCCCTTCCAATTTAGTTTAGGTTTTATTAGGGTCTTGTAATGGCAAAATACTAATTTCTTATATATAGGTTAGGCTGGGTCAGGATATGTATCTAGGTTTGGCCCTTCCAATTTAGGTTAGGTTAGGTTTTATTAGGGTCTTCTAATGCCCAAATACTCATTGCTCATATATAGGTTACGTTAGGCTATGTTAGGTTATGTTAGGTCAGGTGGGGTTAGGTTAGGTAGGTTTGGCACTTCTAATTTAGGTTAGGTTATGTTTTATTAAGGTCTTCTAATGTCAAAATACTCATTTCTTATATATAGTTTATGTCACGTTAGGTGTGGTTATGTGTGGTTATGAATCTAACCCACTATCCAGCAGAAATATTATGCACTCCGGCCAAAGAGAAGCATATCAAATATCTTCCATAAGACCCTGACGTATAAAATTGGTAGGAATCCGGGATGACTGCTATGAGGGAATTTTTTTTATATTTTACACTAACCTATTGGTCTCCTAGCTAACACAGAAACACAGAAAGCATCACTAAATATAATTATAAACAATTGACAACTTAGCTGTGATACACGTGGCAATTGAAGAGTTGTGATATGGTGAATCCAAGTCGCTGGCTTCCTGGCCAGCGGCTGGTCGTGTTTTGTAGCAAAAACCGCTTCCTTGTGTTTATCCTGAAGTTCCCATTCTCTAAGTTATTATTAACTTTGTGAATTTAACTAGTGCAAACTGTAGTGTGGCAGAGATACGCCTTGAAAGACAGGTGGCTGGGGACTTCTAGGACACTACTGGCTAGGCTAGCAGACTCACTCCCGTCGCTGGCTCCCAGCTTGCCACGTCAGAACAAAAGCTATACGCCTTTCGTAACTTCTACCTTGCTATTTTATATAATAGCTAATACTTAATTTCTACTAAATTAATCTTAATTACCCTTTAAATTAACTATGCATTTTGTATAAAAATCACAAGACAATAATGTACTGATATTAGTGGAAATTTCCACGTATTGGGGCCGCGCATTAACTGAATCAAAACTCTGGTCACCATTCACCATTCACTTATTATGACCACCTATGATTAAATTCCTCATCAGCATAGGAGTGGATAGGTCAAGAAGTTTGATTAGAAGATCATTGATGAATAATAGGAAGAGAGTGGGTGACAGGACAGAACGCTGAGGAACACCACTTTTAACAGATTTACGAGAAGAACAGTGACCGTATACCAAAGCGTCAATAAAACGGTCAGAAAAGGAAACTTGAGATGAAGTTACAGAGAAAAGGATAGAAGCCATAAGAAGATAGTTTGAAAAACAAAGCCTTTGTGCCAGACTCTATGGAAAGCTTTTGATAAGTCTAAGGCAACAGCAAACGTTTCACCAAAACCAAGACTCAATAAAGAAAGCCAGAGGATCACCAATAGAGCGCCCTTGACGGAACCCATGCTGGCAATCAGATAGAATGTTGTGAAGTGATAGATGTTTAAGAATCTTTAAATATGCAGGAAATTAAAGCAACAGGAATTTGACTAGGCAAGGTGCAAGCACAGAAGCACAGAGGCGTAGTTTCGGAGAACAATAGGAGGGACCCCATCAGGTCCATAAGCCTTCCGATGATTTAGGCCAGCAAGGGCATAGAAAACATCATTGCGAAGAATTTTTATAGGTAGTATGATGCAGTCAGAACTAGTAGAGTTTTTAGCAAAGGTTTCAGCGAAAAATTCAGCTTTAGGGACATTTGTGATAGCAGTGGTGCCATCTGGTTGAAAGAAAGGTGGAAAAAAAAGATAAAGTTATTAGAGATGTTTTTGGCTAGATGCCAGAAGTCATGAGGGGAAAGATCTTGAAAGATTTTGACTTTCTATTAATATTTTTTTTTTTTTTTTTTTTGAGAACAGGCTTGGCATGGTTCCGGACAGGAGTATAAAGCGCATGAAATTCTTGTGATGGAAGGCTCAATTATCTTTTATGGGTGACCTTTCTATCATGTATAGGATGAGAACAGGTTCTGTTAAACCAAGGTTTGGAAGGTTTAGGAGAAAATGAGTGAGGAATGTACGCCTCCATGCCAGACACTATCACCTCTGTTATACGTTCTCTGCACACAGAGACGGGTCTCTGACACGGAAGCAGTAGTCATTTCAAGAAAAATCAGCAAAACTTACGTCCTCCCCGACTAGCAGAGGGAAAACGCTAGAGGCGCCTCCGCTTAGGGGGATCTTGAGGAAAAAATTGGAGCGATAGGACAAGATACAACTATGAGATTGTGATCGGAGGAGCCCAACAGAGAAGATAGCGTAACATCATAAGCAGAAAGATTAAAGGTAAAGAAAAGGTCAAGAATGTTGGTCGTATCTCCAAGAAGGTCAGAAATATGAGTAGGATGTTGCACCAATTGCACTAGGTCGTGGAGGAAAGCAAAGATAAAGCCTAGTTTACCAAAATGATCAGTGAAGGGAGAGGAAACGAAAGCTGGTGGTTAACACTGAAGTCTCCAAGTATGGAGATATCCAAAAAAAGGGAAGAAAGAGTCAGAATATGCTCCATTTTGAAAATTAAGTAGTCAATGAATTTCTTATAGTCAGAAGAGTTAGGTGAGAGGTATACATCACAGATAAATTTAGTTTGAGAGTGATTCTGTACTCGTAGCCAGATGGCGGAAAACTCGGAAGATCCAAGAGCGTGGGCACGAGAGCAGGTTGAGTCCTTGCGCACATAGACGCAATATCCAGCTTTGGATTGAAAATGAGGATAAAGAAAGTAGGAGGGAAAAGAAAAGGGGCTACTTTCATTTGACTTAGACACCTTTGTTTCAGTGAGGAAAAGAAAATGAGGTTTAGTAGAAGAGAGGTGGTGTTCTACAGATTGAACATTTGATCTAAGATCACGAATGTTGCTGGGATCAATGAAAAAAAAGTTGAGGGGTGTGTTGAAGGGTGTGTGTGTGTAATTAGGTCTTGTAGTTTTGTGTGGAGGAAAAGAGTTGTCTTTAGAGGGCAGGCTGTGACTGCCCCCTTGTGTTGTGAGACAAAGGAAAACGTTCAGTGAGGTCACAGCTGGTTTTAGTGATATGTTCACAGCACCCTCCTTGGTCCAATGCTTTAAATCTCACAGGGAATAATTATCGTTTCGGTAGGTTCCTACTGCCTCCTCATTTCTAAGTTGTATGAGTCTTTTGTCCATTGACCATGATTTATGCCGTTCTACTGATAGTATTCTCATCAGGATACAATTTTATATCCTAGGTAAATGGCAAGTGGAACGATTCTGTTCCGTTTTTAATAAGACAATGTCATCTTCCTTAAGGGAAACTACATTTTCAACTGGTTGAGCGTCATTAAATATCTCTCGAAAACTGACTAGATATACTTCCGACCAGTATTTCTGTAACAATTTTGTAACATATTCTGTATAATTTTTGTTGATAACTTTTTTTTCTCAAATACTGGGACGTATCATACATGCTGGGGTCTAGAATATGATCCTCCACCTTGATGTTCTTGTTGTTTAACACAAATTTTTAAAGCATCTGGCATTGCTTTACCCGTCTTCTGAATGACGAAGTGTGTTCTAGTTAATATGGGCTTGTGTAGGTGGTGCCCAAGGATGCAGATAAATACATGGTAAAATCAGCAGCAGTATATTAAATCAAAATTGTAAAAAAAAATAATAGTGATGAAGCCACCAGGAGCCGCGAATCCATGCCCAAGGCTGGCAGGACAACGACTACTAGTCGTCGACTAGTGATGCTGGGATCAGTTTGCCGGCGCGCGGGGACTCAGGTCACGGCATAGGCTGGCATCCGCAGACAAAGGGTGAGGGTTGACCTCACTCCCACAGGGTCGGCGGTTGAGCGGCCGAGGTTTGATCAGGTCTCAAAGGAAGGAAGCGGAGAATGGAATGTGGTGGGGGGTGTGGCGTCCCACCACATCACTTGGCCACATCTGGTAGGCATGTCCTCATGCCTACAAAACATATGGGTGATGGAAGCACACTGTGACACGCAATTCTTATCATATAGACGTGCTTATCTGTGTAAAACACGTAATCGATGCTCTTAGGCAATCGCAGGGATCATAGAATAATGACGTCAGAAGAGCTGGTACGCACTGGCAAATCACAACGCTCACATGGCAGTGACGTCAGAAGAGCACACAGTGGCCAATCACAAAACTCACACTAGCAATGACATCAGTACAATGACTCACAGTCCAAGAAAAACACTATGACTTCAGTAGAGGCCTAAAATAAGAGAATATGTCTTTTCTATGCTAAATAAATTGCAAAAATAGCAATGCACTTAAAAAAAATCATAAGGTTGAACAAATAACGCACATGATGGCGATCAAGTTTTCGTCGAATGTTTTTTTTTTTATGTAGGAAGAACACTGGCCAAGGGCAACAAAAATCCAAAAAAAAAAAAAAAAAAAAAAACACTGAAATGCTAGTCCCATAAAAGGGTCAAAGCAGTAGTGAAAGATTGATGAATGTGGTGGGCCGTGGTAGATTATGCACTGGACGCCACGAGCGGGAAGACCATATGGACAGGAAACAGGAATATGATGAACGAAGAATGTGGACGACGTGTCAGGAATAGGCCACACGGTCAGGAAACACAACAACTTGCAGTAGATGCAAAGACTGGCAGCTGACAGGTTCTTAAGTCTTAAAATGACGGAATAACAGCATGGAATCAGTCAAGCTGCGTCGGTGACGGCTTTAAGTCGTACGAGAACAGGCTGGCAGAAGAAGGTTTAAAAGAGACCGTGAAACACCTGAGGAAGGCGCCGTAGACGTGTAGTGTAGCAGTAGCAGGTAACCCGTAGGAGATGAAGCCGAGTAGCGCCAGCGAGCAGGGGCATGTTGGGCAGGAGACAGGCATCCTTCATCTCGCCGCTACCACCATTATGTACTAAATCTTGTTTTGATTACATTAATTAACTTACTGAAGGATGAGTTTTTTTTTTTTTTCTTTTATTAAATGCCAGATTAAGTGGCCAGATTAGGTGCCAGAGGTTAAGCTCCTACTAAGTTAACTGCTGCCTTTTTATATGCCTTTTGGGTAGACCAATTTTGTTTCTGGAACAACCAGTTTGGCCGGTAGAATCATTTGGTCTTCTTTAAAAGTTTGGGGAATGTTATACCCCTGGTTAAGAGATTTGCTGGGTTTCCTTTGGCATGAATATGGTGGTTATACCCCTAGTTAAGAGATCCGCTGGGTTTTCTTTGGCAGGAATATGGTGATAGTCAAGGTCCCTTTGTGCTGACAGTATTTTCTCTACTCTATTTCTCATATATAGATTTTTTTTTCATTTGTATTTATCTAGTGTAAATAGATTTCACGGATCGCTTACTTACGATCGTACGATCCCGGTTATCTTTCCAAGAAAGTGGGCGTTACACTGATCCCGGAAAGTTTTAAAGGTCTGGATTTTTAAAGGCTTCGAGTGCCTACCCGACCTATCCGAAATTGCCAGAATTACACCCTCTCACTGTACCCTTACCTTGACACAGCACACCAAGAATCACCCCAATACCAGATCAATGTTGGGGGGAGTAGAAAATACGATTATTCTGTTACAACCATTTATATTAATACTAATGATAATTCACAAACAACATGAGGTAGTACACGTTAATACATGATGTTCTCGTCACTTTACACAACACCAGAACCCGTCTACACCTCCACCGGCCACTGAAATATTTCCCTCAGCCGCAAGAATTTACTCAAACGCCATCACCGTGTCCCCAGACAATAATTCCCATGTTTCCTCTCCTCACACCTCACAAGAAGTCATCATCATCACCAAAGATCACCTAAAACACCATAACACCATCCCCAAAATCACCAATACACCACAACACCATCTTCCAAGGACAACACCACAGCCTACTCACTAAATGGCTGCCGGTTTGACCTACGACTCCCTCAAACTAGTGTCCCCGGCACAATTCACCAACCGAATTTCAGCGGACAAGAGCTCTTGGTACCACAAAAGACTCACTAACCTGATCCTGGATATCAAGGTTATACCGCCACATCACTAATACCTCCACACACTCACTCCATCACCATTCCACACCAAAATTCTTCCCTGAGAGACGCTTCCCCTACGTTCTACCTCAAGATCTAAGGCCTTCCCCTCTTTGGAATGTGTTGTTGCCCACTCAAGCTCCCCTTGTTTCAACATATTTCCACCTCAATTACACTTCCTCCCTTATATATACAAAGATACAAAGAACTTAAATTATGAAGAGAATAATACTACATGATATAAAATGAGTAAATAAGCCTTATACTAACTTATAACCCATAATAAGGATTATATCCGAAAGGCAGATAAACAGAACACGGGGGACACTAAGAAAACGTGTTTCTTTTCAAGGTAAACTCGGCGAATAACATGACAACTTTTAGGCGTTATTACCATTTGCTTAAAGAGTGTTCATCCCTTTGCTCCCAGCCATTTTTTTTTTTTCACTAAAAATTCAACTAACAGAGTACCCATTTTTATTGCCGTTAATCGTAATTGAAGCAAGGTTCGGGTTTTCATTTTGATTTTGACATTATCAACTCACTACTATTATCTGTGACTGAGTAGGCTACTGCACCGGATGACTTTGAAAACGCGTCACAAGATGTAAAGCTTACCCTTGGCATTGACATAATTGGTTGGTAGAGATAATTAATTTATTTCCCAAGGTAATCTGACCCAGTAATATTTGTCTTTATATTTTGCTGTTTTGTTGAAGTAATTTTAGGTCATTTGCTCTTCGACATTTGGAACATGAGGATTTATTCCTATAGTATCTAAGTCCTATAACATATATAGTTCTTTCCTTTCCTCTATGATGTACTTTATAATAACCACACCAACATGTCAAGTAAATTCTCAGTTAGGTTGGGTTCCCTATAGAAACAGTCATTCAGATTTATTAGAGTAGTGACAGTCTACCGCATGATGGAGGTAATGCCCAGTGTTATGATTTACTGGTTCCTCTACTCTCTCTATGAAATTACTTGCGATTTGATACAGTTTTGCAGTCTTTCATTTGATGTGACCCGCATATTCATAATGTGAACCTCCTTAACCCTTTCAGGTCGCAAATAGGTTTTTGGATCATGTCTGTGGTACGCAAATCCGGCCGAAAAATTGAGGTTTGTAAAATTGGAAAATAATCATATTTTCATGCATAATAGAGTTCTACGCATCCACTGTGAAAATTTAGGTCTCTACTCAGCCTGGAAAGGGATGCAGTAATGATGGGAAGTTGTATTTCTGGTGATACGTTGTGCGCTGTTGAGTGTTCCCATCGTAGTGAGTGGTTATTTTCCGCCGCAACTTGAGCAGCATTTCTCTCTAAATTACGCAGTATTTTCCACCTGATTTGAGCTGCAGTTGCTCAAAATTGCTCCAGAATGTACAAGGATCCCATGCAATCCTCCTCCTTTGTTTCAGTGCGGTTACCATGTAAGGTTTATGTAAACAATATAACGAGAGGAAGTCATGAGCGAGGATACACATGTACATATATGGTAATATACGAAATACGCATTATACTACCAATAAATTAATTATATCTGGCATATCTGCTCTCTAACAACAAGATTTTATCATTACTCATGTTATTTCAGTAAATAAATGCACAAATAGCCGCTAGCGACGTCTGGAAATAATAATAATTGTGAAAAAAGGGGCATCTGATACCTTACGGTGTGATTGCCATGGTGACTATATTTTCCTAACCACACAACTATGGCGCTTCCCATGAGTCGAGCGAGGATGGAAGAGTGTCAGCTGGCCACAAGCAGCAGCCAGGAGGCGCGCAATTTAATTCTGTGGCTCCGAGATTATATCTAGGAGTTTATCTATAGATCAGCTTGCTAGTTATTTGCTCCTTATCATCATAATTCTCTGTTACTATTTTGATATTTATGTCATAATTTTCTTCATTAACGGCTAATTCAGAAATTATTAAGTGGGCAGTATCCTTTAATGGGATTAGGAGAGGAAAATTTATTTATCTTTGCAATATCTTGTCTTTCATGGATTAATTCCTTATATTTATCCTAGAATGAGGACCACTCACTTATATTTCCTGAAAATTCTGGTTAAGTTAATTCTAGTAATGTTATATTATGTTGGTCTCTCATTGTGAAATGAGAAGGGGTTGTGGAAATTTCCACAAGCGAGTCTCCCTGGCTCAGTAGCAGTAGCCACTAACCAGTGGCCAGTCAACCGCCTAACAGAAGCTGTCTTAAATACGAAACACGACCAGCCACCAGCAACTTAAATTCGCCACCCCGGCCGTCAGCGCTCTCCGCTAGCTCTTACCACAGCAAAGTTAGCTGGGAGACCGTAGGGTGAGTGTTTAAAGTGAAAAATAGTTCTGACATTATTATTGTTACTATTATTAGTATTAATATTATTATTATTTTTTTTTTCTGGGAAAGGTTTGGGGGGGGTTACCCCGAGTGAGGAAAACAGAATTCTTTGTCGGTTACCAGGTTCCAGAATCTTCTGATCAGATGTTTCGTGTGTCCACAGGAACACCCCCAGACCAATCTGACACTTAAATGATGTGAGATTAGGACATTTCGAGGTCCTGGGGCCAAAGCTCAGACCTTTAATCATGATAGAAGGTTAAATCAAGTGCTATAGTGGCCTCCCCAACTGTCCATCTTATGCCTGGGAAGTAATGACGTAAACCGGGAAACGGACCCCAGGAATGTGACAGAACACATTAAAAGCATAACAAGGGAAACAGAAAGCCGCTGTTCCTCGGAGATGGTCATTGCATGAATAGAACTAAGAATCATAACAGAACCAAGGCCAGGGGGAGTGAATCAAAGGGCATATGACCAATCAAAAGATCCATCAACAGAACATTAAAAAAGGACCCTAAAAACCAGTCCTGAGTTTCGGTTCCCTGTTATAATTTTTTTTTTTTTAATCTGGCAAGAAATGGACTACTACATTCGACATACTACAACACGTGTGTTGCCATCTCAGACCGAAATATAAGGGATGATGTATTCAAGGCTTTTATAACAAACTCCTAAAATAAAGCCCAATCTGAAAACAAATTCAAACCCGTTGAGTTCAGCATAATCGGGTGTATAATAAATTAAACATAATAACAAAAAAAAAACAGGTGGGTTAATAGACTACCCAAATAACCAGCAAATGAAAACAACTTGAAATTAAATCCACAAACATGTCTATCAAAATCTTAAGGAAATCCTTGGCCACACAGGAAGGTTGGTTAACAAGAACTATCAAAAAAAGGTAACGAGCTAATTGGTAGTGACCAATTAAGCTTAGCTGAATTACAGAGGGTAATTGAATCATTAAAGAAGAAATGGAACTGATCTCAGGCTACTCCAATTAAAAGCTAAATTGGCAATTGAGGGAGATTCTGAACCCTATGATCAAATTATTTCAGACTATGAACAACAATAAACAAATAATGGTGAACATATAGCTAAATTTGAAGATCAATGAGAACTATTGAGAAGTAACTTAACTAACAACATTCCTCCTGATTCAACAATGAGAGGCCAACCTAACATAACATTAAACATTGCCAGCCATAACTTTACCAGAATTTACAGAAATATAACCGGTCTTTGTTCTAGGATAAGTATAAGGGATTAATCCATCAAAGACAAGATATTGCCAAGATAAATAAATTTGCCTATCTGCTAAGCCACCTAATAATTTATGAATTAGCCGTTAATGAAGAAAATTATGACATTGCTAACAAATTGCTCAGAGATAATTATTATGATCAGGAGCTAATAACCACATAACTTGTCTATGAATTCCTAAATTTAACATCCCCTAACCATAATTACAAGGATTTACAACTTTTCATGATAAATGTCAGTAGCACATTAGAATCCCTAAAATGAAATAATAATATTGAAGAAGTAACTTGGCTCTTAAACATCATAATATAAATGAAATCAAACAAGAGAACACTCGGAATGTTGTACTTAAAATACTGAAAGAGCCACTTCACCTTTAAAGAAATTAATGAATCATTGCTGCAAATTTGTAACAGCATGGGCAAGAACGAGACATCTAAACCAGGTAAAACAAATTCCAATAATAAAACTTGGCATGGACAGGTGAATAGGACCCCATCCTTAAAGATGAAAGGAAGTGAATCCAGAACAAACTATTGCCCATTAAATAAAATCAAGTGATGTTATGGGGCCACAGAAACAACAGGCACCTTTGTTTACCACTGTGAATAAGAGGTCAGAGGTTCCACCCCATACTTATTATAATAATAAGGGGGCAAGACTTAAAACTCCATCAGTAAAGAAATATGCTTATTGCTCCGAACAGTAACACTATAAACACTATAAATTTTATTTATCGAACAGTAACACTGTGACAATTAACAAGGGTTAGGAAAGAGAGTGAATAGACTAGTGGAGTTGAGTAAGCGAGTCACATCAAATGAAAGACCGTAAAACTAAAATGCATGTTTGCCCCATATGTAACAGGTGTACATCATGTTGCTCTATGTGAAATGATAAGGTATGATACTAAAATAACCCCCTCATATAATGAAACCAATAATAACCTCTCTCACAAGGGTTCCAATAGCAGAAGTAGAAATTAGTAGTCAAAGATGACTAATGAATGACTAATGAAGATTCTGTTCAAAGCAAGAGCACAGAAAAGCTTTATAAGTAAGGAAATCGTGGCAGCCTTAAATCTCTCAATTACAGGACAAGCTCAGTTAAAGATCCAAGATTTCCTAATTAATAGTGATACCCTAACTTATAACACTGTAGGACCCATCATGAAAGTATGTAAATGTAAAAGAAAGATAGCAGCGGTAATGATCCCAGGCATAAACACTTATATGACCATCAAAGGTTATAAGAAAACCGCTGATTTCTCAAGGAAAAAAAAAAAAAAACTATAAAACTAGCAGATCAAAATAACATCAGACGAGGTGGGTCCAATTCAAACAATGATAGGTTCAGTTTACTATCGGAAATTTATAGGGAAAACATAAAAAAAAAAAATAGCGTTCAAATGCTGACAACAATTGGCGGGAATCTGATGGTAAGGACCACTCTTACCTACTAAAGTTGTACTACCAAATCACACAGTAGACCCCGTCTGGGTGACAACAATCCAGTACCTACTAATAGCTCGTATTGAAGCTCAAATTATCCTTAGTGAATTGCCTGACGTCATAGAAGAAAGTAATGAATCTATACATAAGTTACGGGACTTAGATAATGTAGGAATAAATCATAAAGGTCCAAATGTTGAAGAGCAAATGATCTAAGATTACTTCAGTAAAATATAAAGACAACCGGTATTGAGTCAGACTATCTTGGAAAATAAAGTCACCATCCTTACCAACCAATTATAATAATGCTAAGGGTCAACTAACAGTATAATAATATCATGTTAAATCAAACCGCAAATAATTTCATAGCGAGAGTAGAGGAACTTGTAAATCATAACACTGGCCATTACCTACCTTATCATGCGGTAAAGAAAGGCTTTGTCACTACGTCATTAAAGGTGGTCTTCAATTGCAGTTCACAGGGCGCTAAGGGAGTAAGTAATCTGAATGACTGTTCGTATATGGGACCCAACCTAACTGAGAACTTACTTTACATGTTGGTGAAATTCCGTCTGTAACAATACGCCCTGGTGGTAGAGATATCAAAAACATTCCTAAGAATAAGTCGGAAAAAAGAAGATAGAGCTTTCAAATGCTCTTATGGCCTAGATAATCGAACGGCGATGTATACCTTTTTCCTTGGCTCATGTTGAAGTCCATTTCTGTTATGCTCAACATTGCATCATAATTTCGACAAAGATGGTTGTCCTGAAATAGTGGATGCATTTTAAATGGACAATTTACAAATAACAGTAGACACAGAGGAAGAAGCGGCAGCTCTGTATGAAAAGAGTGCTTAGCCCCTAACATGCCTCTGCTGAGTTGGAATAGCGACACAGAATCATGCAAAATATGCTTAAGGAGTTACTTGAATCAGATTTACCCGTGAGGCAAAACTTACTGGGCATAGAATGGGATGTAAAGTGTGAAAGAATAAATCTACATCAGCCTCAGTATCTTGAACAAACCCTGACTAAAAGATTCTTAGTAAGCTTAATACCTCTCTTATTTCATCCCTGGGATATAATAAGCCTTATAACAATAACAGCGAAAATGTTGATACAAGAAGCTTGCAAGAAGAAAATTAGTTGGTCCTCCTAGAATATTATTCATCCGAATGGGATGAATAAAGGAGGGTTGTATTGTAAGAACTGAGGTTCCATCCCGATCGATGTAAGTCATAATGACAATTAATAACTTCACATCTTCAGTGACGTGTCTTCAAAGGTATATGACATAGCAACCTTCTCAGTCACAGATAATCATAGTGAGTTGTTAGTTGCAAAATCACGAGAACCACTGATGAAAACCGGAACCTTGCCTCAATTAGAATTAACGGCAAAAGAAATAGATACTCGGTAAGCTAAGTATTTAGGGGAAACAACAACGAAAGATTAGGTTGGTAGTGAAGGGATAAACCGTCTCTATAAGCAATTAGTAGAACAAAGAGTGAAATCTGCCGACAATGGTTAAATACAAATTAAAACAAGAACTGTCACGATCCCGGTTATCTTTCCAAAAAAATGGACGGTACATTGATCCAAGAAAGTTTTAAAGGTCTAGATTTTTAAAGTCCTCGAATACCTACCCGACCTAACCGAAATCGCCAGCTTTTAAACCCTCTTATGGAACACTTAACTTAGTACAGCTCGCCAGAAATCACCTTAATACCAGATCAGTGTTAGGGTAGAAAACAGAATTACTTTATATAATAGCAGGATATATTAATAATAATATTAACTTACAAAATACCTGAAGTAGTACGCATTAGAGGAAATTAGGAAAATAAATTTCTACCATAGACCAGCACAGGATAGTTTCCACTCTCAATTACAATACATATTCCTTTGTAGCGAAGGTGAGGTGCTACTTGGCCGCCCGTAAGTTGCTTAAGCGAGAAGTTTAGGCTCCCAACTACGACTTGGTCATAGCAGTGTTTAGTCCTTGAAGGGTAACATCTCCAGTGTCATAACTGTGTAGCTCTGGCAAAGGAAATTTAGCCTGGGTATTCTCTGTTTATTCAACAAAAACATGAAAAATATATATACAAATTACTGAACATGACAAACGACACATACAAAATTATGGAAAAAGAGAGTGTATGTGTGTGTGTATGTCTGTGTGAAGAAAGGAGTAGTAAGATGTATTGAGAAGATGTGTAATGCATGTGTAAAAGAGCGTGCACAGAATGTGACAAGTAAGAGAAATGTATAAAGTGATGAAAAAGAGATGAAAGACAAGACCGTGTGCAGTAGAGAGAGTGAAAACGGAAGGGTGAAAAATTAACAGAAAACGGAGTGCTAGGAGCGGTGACTTGTGTCCCGCTACAGTATTCCCCCCCTAGTGACGAGGTAGGAGGAACGTAACTGTCTTCTTGTGGCGAGTGGTGTTGGAGGCGACGTTCTGGCCGATGGTGTTGATGACGGCCGGGTCACTGTGAAGGAGGTAGGCAGGCTTGACTCGGTCGATGGAGATGGTGTCAGCCTTACCATCCTTGTCCACAGTGACCGTCCTTCTCCTCCTGCTCAGGACTTTGAAGGGGCCTTGGTAGGGCTGCTGCAGGGGCTTCTTCACAGCGTCAACCCTGACGAACACGTGCGTGCAAGTGTCCAGATCCTGGCTGACAAAAGTCTTGGAGGGAGACGTGCGAGGCTGGACAGGCTGCAGACGCTGCATGAAGTCAGAGAGGTTGGCAGCAAAGTCCTGAACGCTGCAAGGAGTAGAGCGAGGTGCAGGAGTTAGGAGTTCGCCAGGTAACCTGAGCTTGGTACCATAAACGAGCTCGGCGGAGGAGTGGTGTAGGTCTTCCTTTAGTGATGTCCGTATGCCAAGGAGGACGAGAGGAAGTGCCTGGGACCAGTCTGCACGTGTGGCAGAGGCAGCTAAGGAAGACTTCAGCTGACGGTGGAATCTCTCAACCGTGCCGTTTGCCTGCGGGTGGTAACTGGCTGTCCTGAAGCGTTGGATGCCTAGTAGTGACATCACCTTGTTCCACATACTGGATTCGAACTGGCTGCCACGGTCAGAAGTGAGGCTGAGAGGGACACCGAACCTGGAGATCCAAGTAGTGATGAAGGCACGTGCGACGGAGTCCGTTGTGATGTCAGCCAAAGGTGCAGCTTCCGGCCAGCGTGTGAAACGGTCGACGCAGGTGAGAAGGTACCGGTAACCGTCAGAGTAGGGTAGTGGTCCAACGAGGTCGACATGCACGTGGTCGAACCGTGAAGAGACTGGAGTGAAGGCGGCCGCAGGAGAGCGTGTGTGTCGCCACACATTGGAGGCTTGGCACTTGACACATGTGCGGGTCCACAGCCTGACGTCTTTGTTGATGCCAGACCAGATGAAGCGTGAGGTCATCATCTGCTGAGATGCTCGGATGCCAGGGTGGGAGAGGTCGTGCAGCTGACGAAAAAGACGATACCGGTGGGTCTTCGGCAGGTAGGGCCGACAGGAATCGGTGGAAGTGTCAGCGTAAACGTGCACTGTGGTTCCTGGGAGTTGTATCTTCTTCATCTGTAGTGCGGGGTTGTCTTGGAGTTGCCGCAGCTCTTCATCGTTGGCCTGGTCAGCAGCGATGGCAGTGTAGTCGATGGGAGAAGATGACACAGCAGAGATGTTGCGCGAGAGAGCATCAGCTGGGGCGTTGTGTTCACCTTTGACGTAGCGCAAATCCGTGGTGAACTGCGAGATGAAGTCGATGTGACGCAGTTGTCGCGGTGAACAGGAGGTCTTGATGTGCAGGGACTTCGAAGTGAGTGGCTTGTGGTCGGTATATACATGGAAGTTGCGACCTTCCACGAAGTACCGGGAACGCTTGATGGCCTTGTAGATGGCGAGAAGTTCCCTGTCGTAAGTACTTGGATTCCGCCTTGTTAAATTTCTTTGAGAAGAAAGAGAGCGGTTTCCAACCTCCGTCGACATACTGCTGTAGAACTGCTCCGATGCCGATGTCAGAAGCGTCTGTGGCGATAGAGATGATGGCATCTGGGGCAGGGAAGCTGAGAGGTGAGACGGAGCTGAGAGCTTGTTTTGCTGCTGTGAAAGCTTCCTCAGTGGCTGGAGTCCAGACTAAGGAGATGGACTGTCCTCTCTTGCAAGGCTTGATCATCGTGTAGAGGGGCTGAAGAAGTAGTGAGCAGCTGGGGATGAAGCGGTTGTAGTAGTTCAGCATCCCCAGGAATTGCTTGAGTTGGCGCTGTGTTGTAGGCTTGGGGAAGTTCTGGATGGATTCGCACTTTTCTTGCAGTGGAGTGATGCCTTCCAAGGAGACAGTGTGGCCAAGGAAGGTGATGGAGGGGACCCCAAACACAGACTTGTCGACGTTGACTTGCACCCCGTAGTCTTGCAAACGGGTGAGTACTTGCTGGAGGTGCTGTTGGTGCGTCTCTGCGTCAGGACTGGCGATGAGGAGGTCGTCGATGTACGCGAAGCAGAAGGGGAGACCGTCAATGAAGCGTTGGAAGGTTTGAGCGGCATTCCTCAAACCAAAGGGCATCCTGACGTACTCGAACAATCCGAAGGGTGTGATGAGAGCAGTCTTCGGAATGTCCGCTGGATGGACGGGGATGTGGTGAAAAGCTTTCACAAGGTCGATCCTCGAGAAGTAGGTGCATCCGGAGAGCTGAGAAGAGAACTCCTGGATGTTAGGCACTGGGTACCTGTCCTCGACGGTGCGCGAGTTGAGAGCGCGGTAGTCTCCACATATTCGTAGTTCGCCATTTTTCTTAGGCACGATGTGGAGAGCGGAAGACCAGTTGCTGGAGCTGGGCCGTATGATGCCTTGCTGAATGAGGGACTCGAACTCTGCCTTGGCTTGTCTGGCGCGCTCTGGAGCTAGGCGGCGGGCCTTGGCGTGGGTAGGAGGTCCCTTGGTCTCGATGTGGTGCGAGACGTGGTGTGTGACCGGCTTGCTGGCTGAGTACGGCTGCGTCAGCGTAGGGAAGGACTTCAGCAGGGAGGAGAACTGGTGGTCTGCCTTGACGAGGGAGATCTGTGTGCTATCACCATGAATGACCTGTCCCTTTGTTGTGACTGAGGTGAGAGGATCGAGCAGCTTCCGACCCTTGATGTCCACTAGGAGACCGAAGTGTCGGAGGAAGTCAGCACCTAGAATTGGTTGCGTGACAGCTGCTACGTAGAACGTCCACTCGAAGGTACGGCGGAGGTTCAGGTGAAGTTGCAAGGTGCGTCGCTTGTACACAGGAATCTCCGTACCATTGGCGGCGTGAAGGTGAAGGAGGGGAGGCAACGTCCGGTCTACACCAGGGGCAGGGAGAATACTGACGTCTGCACCAGAGTCGATGAGGAACTTGGTCCGGGAGAGAGGGTCATACAACTTCAGTAGCGCAGACGAGGTGTCGCGAACACTATACGCCGCTAGTGCTCGCTGTTGGGGTTTAAAGACTTGGCGAAGGTACAGGGAGCCTTGCAATTTCTTGCGTCTTTCCCGAACTCGTCATGGTAGTAGCAGAAACCAGAAGTCTCCGGCATCTTACTGTTTGAACGCTGGCGGCGCCGGAAGTGGTGTCTGGAGGAAGAACGCGAACGTGAGCATGAGCGTTCTCTGACCTTTCTCCGAAGATCACTCACTTCAAGTATGAGCTGTGAGACGAGCTCAACAAGTTGCTTGGTACTGTCTTCTGCTGAGATGGAGGCTACGGAGTCGACGTCATCAGGCATTGTGCTGAGTGGACCACCACGTGACTGTGTAAAGTACACTACAGGCGCCGGAAAGTCCGGGAGCCACAGCGGTGAGGAGTGAAGGCGTGAGGCGCCGGTGTGACCGGGTGCAACAGCGGTGAGAGATGCCGAATTGGGGCAATGTCACTTCACTCACCACTGAACGAACTGTACGTTATCCTTGGCACTGCACTCACCACTGAACGAACTGTACGTTATCCTTGGCACCGCACTGTAAGTAATCCACGGATGACAGTGTTAATCCTGGGCGATGGACCGTAGGTAATCCCCTATGAAGAGCTGTAGATGGAGGAGGGACGCGGCCAGTGGGAGGGCTCCAGGTAACAGCAGGAGGCTGGAGGGGCCGGCAGAAGTTACGTGGAGGAGCGTCCGCGACTGGGAGAGACTGCTGGCCAGTGGCGAGGGCCAGCTGGAGAGTGCCGTGGGGTGGGGCGCCGTGAAGGCGGCCGGGCAGCGGGGGGCGGCATACGGGCGGCTGGCATACGGGCGGCTGGGGGCGGCGGCCAGTGGGGTGGCTGCCAGGCTGCGTCGGGGGCCGGGGTCTGCTGCTGGAGGCGGCGACACCGGCGGGGTGGCGGCCAGGCTGCGTTGGTGAGGCGGCGGGGTGGCGGCCAGGCTGCGTCGGGGTCTGCTGCTGGAGGCGGCGATACCGGCGAAGGGGCAGCTGCCGGAAGATCCGCTCGTAGCCTTGGCCGGGTGGTTGGAGGATAGCAGCAGGGTGGACTTGGCTGCTCACTCCGGAACAACGGGGTCACCAATTGTAGCGAAGGTGAGGTGCTACTTGGCCGCCCGTAAGTTGCTCAAGCGAGAAGTTTAGGCTCCCAACTACGACTTGGTCATAGCAGTGTTTAGTCCTTGAAGGGTAACATCTCCAGTGTCATAACTGTGTAGCTCTGGCAAAGGAAATTTAGCCTGGGTATTCTCTGTTTATTCATTTTATTTTTATTTTTTTGGGGGGGATAGACAGGGTGGTGAAATTAGGGGGGGGGGGAAGACTAAGAGTTGGAGGGAATAGACTTGGTGAAATTGAAATAAAGTGAGAGAATAACAGGTGGCGGGCTGTACGCCTTGCTGGTTCAGATCATGATTTGCGGTTCCTCGCTCCCATTACTTATTATTACTTATTAGAAGGAGGCTGCGGTTATGGTTATTATTAATTTCGCGTGCTTAGTAATTTCTATGTGTATATTGGATGTGGTTGTATAGTTTCCAGTGCTTTAGATGTTTTCCTGAACCATGTATGCTCATTGTTGTTATTTATATTGTCTGTTATTATGCGTATGTAATTTGTGTCTTGTAATGTATGCTGTAATGTGTGTTTTGTTTTAGATGCTCTTTCGTAAAGTAAAATATTTATTGGTTTTATATTGCTAAGTATGTGTAGCTCCTCACAGGTTTTCGTGTAGGGATATTTCTCATTATATGCAAATCTTAATGAGCTGTTTTGTATTCTTTGAAGCTTACGAATTGCATTATTTGAAATTGTTACTAGAGGATAGTCTGGATATATTAAAATGGGAATAATGCAAGCTTTAATTAATTGTAATTTTATGTTGGTTGTAAGCTGTTGAAATCTTTTTAGAGTATAAAGCACATGTTTTGCTTTTTTAATGTTACTATTAACGTGTTGGGTGTATCCTTTGCTGTTTATTGTTAATCCTAGGATGTTAGCTTGCTTTGTATAAGGTAAAATTTGATTGTTTATATGTATTGGATCTGTTTTCGTTATTGAGATTGGTAGTATAGCAAATTTATTCAACAAAAACATGAACAATGTATATACAAATTACTGAACATGACAAACGACACATACAAAATTATGGAAAAAGAGAGTGTATGTGTGTGTGTATGTCTGTGTGAAGAAAGGAGTAGTAAGATGTATTGAGAAGATGTGTAATACATCTGTAAAAGAGCGTGCACAGAATGTGACAAGTAAGAGAAATGTATAAAGTGATGAAAAAGAGATGAAAGACAAGAGCGTGTGCAGTAGAGAGAGCGAAAACGGAAGGGTGAAATATTAACAGAAAACGGAGTGCTAGGAGCGGTGACTTGTGTCCCGCTACACCTTCACTTCGCGTTCTCATATCACTTCTCCTATGACATTCCCATTACTTCACGAAGCGCTAAAACCCTTTTACTCTTTCACAGGCCGCTGGAATGTTTTCCCCAGTTGCAAGAATTTCCCCAGATGCCATCACCGCGTCATCAAATAACAATTACCGTATTTTATCTCCTCAGACATGACAAGACAGCACCCCCATAACCATAGTTCACCTATAGCACCATAACACCATCCCCCAAAGACATCAATAACACCAAAACACCACCACAACCCCATCCACAAAATGATTGCTTCTCAGCCTCGATGCTTCCCCTCAATGTTACGTCACCTATACCATTCACCAACCGAATCTCAATGAACAAGAGCTCTTGGTACCACAAGACCCACCAACCTAATCCTGGATATCAGGGTTATACCACCACAGCACCAATATTACCATACATCCACTCAATTACCACAATACCCCCCAGATTTATCCTGTGAGAACTCTACCCCCCCACCCCCCCCGCATGTTTCCCCCTCAGGGCCTTTCTGCGTTCTGTAGAATTTGCTGACTCAGGTAGGAGAGGCAAACATGTATGCCTCTCACCTCAACACATTCCACCTCAAATACACCTTTTCACTTACATATACCTGCATATAATGAACTTGAATTATGAAAAGAATAATACTACATGATATAAAATGAAAAAATAACACTTATACTAACTTATAACTAAGAATAAAAGATACGTTTAGAAGGAAAACGGAATACAGGAGACACTAAGAAAACGTGTTCCTTTTCAGGGTAAACTCAGCCAATAACATGACATCCCCTTCCCAAAAGAGGCATGAGGCACCTGATTAGGACGCCTCACGACTAGATGGGGCACGAGACAAGACATCAGCAATTACATTCTATTTGCCTTTTACATAGTGAATTTCTAGGTCATAATCTTGTAAGACCAGACATGACCTCATGAGCCTTTGATTGTTGCAAAATCACGAGAACCACTGGTGAAAACCGGAACCTTGCTTTAATTAGAATTAACGGCAAAAGAAATAGGTACTTGGTAAGCTAATTATTGACTTTAAAAATCTAGACCTTTAAAACTTTCTGGGATCAGTGTACCGTCCAATTTTTTGGAAAGATAACCGGGATCGTGACAGTTTTTGTTTTAATTTGAATTTAACCATTGTCGGCAGATTTCACTGTTTGTTCTACTAATTGCTTTTTCATTCTATGCAGGAAAATCAGGAGGATGTGTTTGAAAGCCTATACAGGCTGCGCTGTCACTTTGACATATACTTTGGAATTACTCAGACTCAGCACAAGTCCCAAAGCCTCTGATATGGTAGCAGCTTCATATAGAATAGTAGCTTATGGGGTGTTCGACTCCCTCATGATCCTATGTTAACACACTACCCTCATAATTCTGGCTGGCATCCACATATAACACAATTTTTTTTTCATAATCAGGCATGCAGAACACTTGGGCCGTGATTAACATTTTCTTAATTTCCACAAAAGCTTCCTCACAATGTTTATTCCAACAAACAACAGACAACTTGGTCAAGAGCATCGCAACAACTGAAATTTCTTTACAATAACGCCTGTAATACCTACTGGCCTCTAAGAATCTCAGTATCTCCTTCCTGTTGGTGGGTGGAGAGAGACCTGCAATGTCTTTAACCTTGGCTTCCACATTTCTCACTTCACCTTTCCCTACCTTGAAAGCTAGGTATTCCACAACAGCTTGCACAAAATGACTTTTCATCAAGTTTACATTCCGATTGACATCATCCAATCTCCTGAATACTTCCTCCAGTAACTGCATATTTCCTCCTAACTCTCAGTGTATAACAAAATGTCATCTATATACACATAACATCCCTTCATTCCTTTCAGCACTCTGTTCATCAATCTCTGAGAAGAACCAACAGTGTTCTTCATACCAAACGAAAGAACTTTGTACTGATACAATCCATCCATGGTAACGAAAGCTGATGTGGCTTTTGCCCTATCAGTAAGCCCTACTTGAAAGTACCCTTTTAACAAGTAAATTTTTGTTAAGAAGTTTTCATTACCCACATGATCTATACAATCATCAACTCTTGGGATTGGGTAAGCATCAGATTTTGTCACCATGTTAAACTTTCTATAATCCGTACAAAAACGTAAACTCCCTTGACCAGATTTGGGCACTAATACACAGAGTGAGCTCCATGGAATTTCACTGGGCTAAATCAAGTCATGCTCCAACATATACTCTACTTCCTTTCTCATGATTTCCTTTTCCGTGGGTTAAGTCCGTATTGGTGTTGTTTCATGGGTTCATCCTCCCTAACACCTACATCATGTACCACCATATATATATATATATATATATATATATATATATATATATATATATATATATATATATATATATATATATATATATATATATATATATATATATATATATATATATATATATATATATATATATATATATATATATATATATATATATATATATATATATATATATATATATATATATATATTTTATTTATTTATTTATTTTTTTTTTCTTGATGCATCAGGGAACAAAGAACTAATTTTTTCAATAATCTCACTAATCTCTTCCTTCTTTTCTAAATCCATGTGTCCCAGTTTATCATTCACATTCTCTAACACAGCTGAGTTCTCCAGCACCATTCCTTCACACCTACTCAGTTTCATTTCAGACCACTCATCTTCCACCTCAGTGGCTACATTCACGACATTCACGTTTTTTACGCCTCTGTCCACTTCATTTGTCTCTTCTTCTTCCCTTTCATGGAAAGGCTTCAAGATATTTGTGTGACAGAACTGGTTCTTTTTCTTTCTCCCTGGTGTTTTTTACAACATAATTCACATCAGTCACTTTCCTCTCAATCTCCCAAGATCCACTAAACCTAGGTTTGAAAGGGTTACCTTGCAAAGGCAAAAGGACTAAGACCTTGTCCCTAGGCTGGAAAGATCTGGACCTTGCCTTCTTGTCATACCAGCCTTTCATCTCACTCTGTCTTTCAAAATTTTCTTGCGCAATTTCCCTATCTCTCATTAATCTGTCCTTAAAATCTGACACATACTTCACCACATTAGGAGGCTCCTCTGCCCCTAACCACTTTTCTTACACCATTGTCATAGGACCATTCACCTCATGCCCATACACTAACTCAAATGGGCTGAAACCTGCTGACTCTTGCACATTGAGAGTATTTTTTTTTTTTTTTTTTCAGAATCTGGTGAAATCTTTCTATACAATGCTAGGACTGAGGATGATAAGCACTCGATAACTTCTGTTTAATTTTCAGGCCCCTTAGAATTTCTTTGAACGTGCGAGAAGTGAAATTACTTCCCTGGTCTGATTGCAGCACCTTAGGAATTCCCACCCATGAGAAAAATTTCACCAACTCTCTCACAATATTTTTACAGTTTATACGCCAGAGGGAAACGGCCTCAAGGAACCTGGCTGACACACACATAATAGTCAGCAAATATTGGTTTATCCTCCTGGTCCTTGGCAAAGGACCTTAACAGTCTATCATACCTTTACTGTAAAGCTCCTCAACCACAGGGATAGGCTGAAGGGGGCCAGGGCGAATCACCTGGCTCGACTTGTCCACCTTCTGACATAAACACAAATTTTTCAAAACTCATTCACATCACCTCTCACTTTGGGCCAGTAAAAATTACATAAAATTTTTCTTAGGGTTTTTCTGAACCCCAGGTATCCCACCAGATTTTTCTCGTGTGCCATTTCCAATATTTTCTTGCTATACACCTGTGGCATCACAATCTGCCTTTTCACCATCCAGTGATCGGAGACTGGGGCTGTCAAGGATCTCCAACTTCTCAATAATACACCGTTATCCTCACAGTATCCCATATACTCATCACCAAACTCGCCCAGCTTTTTTGCCTCATTCCAAACAGGATTCAAGCTTTCATTACTTTCCTAAGCTTTTATCAATTCACTCTTCTTTACCACAAAATCAAGGTTGAGCTCCATCTGGCCTACAGCCCATTCATCATTCGCATACTCCGGGCTATTTTCTTTTTCATCAGATTCCTCAAACAGGGCGCTTAGGCCTCCATCCTCCTGTGTTGCTCCCTCGGTATCCACGAGTCCCCTTCCATTCATCGCTCGGATCACTGCGCAAACTGGAAACAATTCAGGCACCTCTACCTCCCCATTTGTTGAATGAGGAACTGCTGCCGGAGTGGTGGCCTCTGTCGTCCCTACCAGAGGACTGTCTATCATCTGAAGTTTAGGGATGACTCTACCTTCAGCCAGGTCATTAACGACCAACATATTCACTCCATCTACAGGCAGCGTCTCCTTCACTCCAATTGTCACCTCTCAAGTGACGTATTCACAGTCCAGCCAAATTTTTTGCAGGGAAATGCTGAACTTGCCTCTTGCACTCTTGCACGATACCTCTCTGCCGGTGCTAGTCTCCTCAGTCCATGGGAATACACTACTTAAGATCAGGCTCTGATTAGCTCCTGTATCTTGAAGGATTCTAATCACCTTCTCAGGGCTTCCCTGCTCTTTCACTGTGCCTTCACTGGTGAAATACCCAAAGCCTTCATCCTTCTGTGACTCCTCTTGTATCTGTGCATTCATATTCTCTGCATACTTCACCAGTCCTTTTGGGCGGCCTCTGCTCCCACTGGCTTTGGCCTTCCCTTCAGACAATGGTATTTCCTATGCCCACTTCCTCCACATCCGAGGCACTTAGCTGCACCTTAATTACCACTACCCTTCTTGTAGTAGATAGTGCTTCCCTGCCCAATCCTGTGTGGCATGGGCCTCAGGTGGGGGCATGTTATAATTGTGGAAAAAATCATAGTGGTCAGAGCGGGGCTGGTTTGGCCTGCGGAATGATCTCGAGCTCATCTGGTGGTCATAGCTATATCTTTGATGAACATCACTTTAGTTGAAGAAGGGCTTTCTCCCTCTATGGTATTCGCCTCTACTCAACCCATGGGCTTCACAATAATTGTCAGCCCTGCGTCCAGCTTCCATCACATCTTTCACAAGTATAAGCTCATATTTTAAACTCAGGGGGCACCTGGTCCATAAATTGTTCCATTAGCAGAACTCCTTTCATCTCCTCAACCGTAGTGACTTCCTCGGCCTTGATCCATCGTTCCAATTTAAGACAGCACTCTAGAATCGTCACGAGATAAGTGGCACCTGGGTGTTTCCTAACCCTGCGGAAACTTTCCCGTTACACCCCCGGACTTACACGGGTTGGTTCCAGCACCGCTTCCTTTATCACTTTATAATCACTCGCCTCTTCCTCACTCAATCTCGCATATGCTTCCTTGGCCTTTCCTTCAAATTTAGACTGGACCAGCAATGCCCACTCATCTTCATCCCATCCCCTCAAGTTTGCATTTTTTTTTTCAAACTGAAGGAAGAATTCCTCTTCCTCACCTTCCACAAATTTAGGCACATAGATTACACTTCTCTATATATCCCCACTTCCTTGAGCACCGTTTCCTGCCCTGGCCTCTGTTAATTTAATTTCTTTTTCTGCCCTTATTTTTTTTTATTTCCACTTTCTTTTGCATTTGCAACTGCATCTGCTGCATCTCCACTTCTTTCTGCATTTTCATCTGCCTCTTCTGCATTTACAATTGAAGTTTCATTAATTAAAACATTCCACTACTGGAAAGGCTATCAGTTCTGCCAAGTGTTTTTATTCTGCCAGTTTTATCTCACTCACTCCAGCACCTCCCTGTACACACTTTCTATCATCATCCTCACTTTCATCACCATCATTTTTTTAACCGGTTCCTCTCCACGTGAGAATTTTTTTTTTTACCTCTACCTTCATTTCCTCCCTATCCCTCTATTTATGTCACGATCCCGGTTATCTTTCCAAGAAAGTGAACGGTACACTGATCCCAGAAAGTTTTAAAGGTCTGGATTTTTAAACGCCTCGAATATCTACCCGACCTATCCGAAATTACCAGCATTTAAACCCTCTCATAGAACCGTTACCTTGGCATAGCACGCCAGAAATCACCTCAATACCAGATCAGTGTTAGGGTAGAAAACACAGTCATTCTATATAACAGGATATATTAATAATAACTTTAACTTACAAATAACTTGAGGTAGTATATATTAGAGGAAATTAGGGAAATAAATTTCTATCCCAGAACAACACAGGATAAGTCCCACACTCAATTATAATACATTATCCTTTACTTTGGGCACTCATATCACCTCCCCTGTTGCTGAAAGGTTATACACATCAATATATGACATTCCCGTCACTTCACAAAGCACTAAATCCCTTTTACTTCTTCACAGGCCGCTGGAATATTTTCCTCAGCTGCATGAATTTCCTAGACGCCGTCACTGTGTCACCAAGCAGCAACTACCGTATTTTACCTCCTCAAACCTCGCAAGATAGCACCCTCATCACCATTGTTCACCTATAGCACCATAACACCTTCCCTAAGGACATCAATAACACCATAACACCACCACAACCCCAATCACAAAATGGCTGCCTGTCAGCCCCAACGCTCTTTTTCAGCGTTACGTCACCTACACCATTCACCAACCGAATTTAAGCGGACAAGAGCTCTGGTACCACAAAAGACTCACCAGCCTGATCATTGGTATCAGGGTTATACCACCACATTACTAATACCTCCACACACTCGCTCAATTACCACAACACCCCCCAGAATTATTCTTTGAAAACGCCACCCTCAGGGCCTTTCTGCCTTCTGAAGAATTTGCTGACTCAGTACAAGAGGTAAACATGTATCGCCTCTCTCCTCAACGAAATTTCACCTTAAATACACCTTTTCCCTTACATATACTTACATATAAAGAATTTAGAATATGAAAAGAATAATGCTACAGGATATAAAATGAGTAAATAACCTTATATTATTAACTTATAACTAAGAATAAAAATGCTTTTAGAAGAAAATAGAACACGGGGGGTAAAGGGGTAAAGTCGGCCAGTAACATGACAAAATCCGTGTGTGAAAAATAGGGTAGAAAGAGTACTGTCACAAAAGAATTTGAGTACCACCATCCTCCTACTATAGAAGATCTAGCAGATCTCTTATTTAGCAGCATAACATTCTCCAAATTATCAAAGAAGACCAAAGGGTTCCATGGACCAAACTGGTTGAGCCAGAAACATAATTGGTCCACCCAAAAGGCATATAAAGAGGTAGCAGGTAACTTATTAGAAGCTCAATCTTAGGCCAACTAATCTTGCAACTAACATAAATAAATATTTTTATTTCCATAAGTTAATTAATGTAACCAAAAGAGTATTCCACTTCATTACTTAAAAATTGGGCAAAGCAATGGCAGATGCTTTAAAATTTTGGATTAAACAATAACACGAATTCTTAAGAGATATCCATAATGCACTAGGTGAAGGATCCAAAAATGAGATTGCATTTATAAAAAAAAAAATAAATAAATAAAAAAAAAATTGGGGCTATAATTGGATAATGAACAATTAATAAATTGCCGAAGTAGAATAAAATACGCTGAGCTGCTATATAAAACAAAACACCCTATCTTGTTACAAAGATGGGTCACCTCACCAAACTAATCATAATAGAGGCCCATAGAATAACCTGCCATGGAGTAATGGGGGACACTCTAGGTCAAATTAAGAAATATTACTGGGTACCAGAAGAGCGTCAAATAGTGCAAACTTCCCTAAAGGAATATCATGTATGTTGACGTTATGAGGCGTATCCAGGATCCCCCAAACCTACCTATGGGAAGAGAGATTCTATGTAGGTAGACTCTTCGAAGTAACGGGTGTAGATTACACGGGTGGTCTTATAATAACAGACGAGGGTGACATCCCAAAGAAGGTATATATATATATATATATATATATATATATATATATATATATATATATATATATATATATATATATATATATATATATATATATATATATATATATATATATATATATATATATATATATATATATATATATATATATATATATATATATATATATATATATATATATATATATATATATATATATATATATATATATATATATATATATATATATATATATATATATATATATATATATATATATATATATATATATATATATATATATATATATATATATATATATATATATATATATATATATATATATATATATAAATTTATTATATTTTTTTTTTATGTAGAAAGGACACTGGCCAAGGGTAACAAAAATCTAATAAAAAAAAAAAATGGCCACTGAAATGCCAGTCCCAAAAAAGGGTCAAAGCAGTGCTCAAAAATTGATGAATAAGTGTCTTGAAACCTCCCTCTTGAAGGAATTCAAGTCATAGGAAGGTGGAAATACAGAAGCAGGCAGGGAGTTCAAGAGTTTACCAGAGAAAGACATGAATGATTGAGAATACTGGTTAACTCTTGGGTTAGAGTGGTGGACAGAATAGGGGTGAGAGAAAGAAGAAAGTCTTCTGCAGCGAGGCCGCGGGAGGAGGGGAGGCATGCAGTTAGCAAGATCAGAAGAGCAATAGCATTAGAAGACAGCTAGATATGCAACATTGCGGCGGTGAGAGAGAGGCTGAAGACAGTCAGTTAGAGGAGAGGAGTTGATGAGACGAAAAGCTTTTGATTCCACCCTGTCTAGAAGAGCAGTATGAGTGGAACCCACCTAGACATGTGAAACATACTCCATACATGGACGGATAAGGCCCTTGTACAGAGTTAACAGCTAGGGGGGATGATAAAAACTGGCGGAGACGTCTCAGAACGCTTAACTTCATAGAAGCTGTTTTAGCTAGAGATGAGATGTGAAGTTTCCAGTTCAGATTATAAGTATAGGACAGACCGAGGATGCTCAGTGTAGAAGAGGGGGACAGTTCAATGTCATTAAAGAGGAGGGGATAGTTGTCTGGAAGGTTGTGTCGAGTTGATAGATGAAGGAATTGAGTTTTTGAGGCATTCAACAATACCAAGTTTGCTCTGCCCCAATCAGAAACTTTAGAAAGATCAGAAGTCAAGCGTTCTGTGGCATCCCTGTGTGATAGGTTTACCTCCTGAAGGGTTGGACGTCTATGAAAAGATATGGAAAAGTGCAGGGCGGTATCATCAGCGTAGGAGTGGATGGGACAAGAAGTTTGGGTTAGAAGGTCATTAATGAATAGTAAGAAGAGAGTGGGTGATAGGACAGAACCCTGACGAACACCACTGTTAAAACAGTGACCGTCTACCACAGCAGCAATAGAACGGTCAGAAAGGAAACTTGAGATGAAGTTACAGAGAGAAGGATAGTAACCGTAGGAAGGTAGTTTGGAAATCAAAGCTTTGTGCCAGACTCTATCAAAAGCTTTTGATATGTACAAGGCAAAGGTTTCACCAAAATCTCTAAAGAGGATGACCAAAACTCACTAAGGAAAACCAGAAGATCACCAGTAGAGCGGCCTTGACGGAAGCCATACTGGCGATCAGATAAAAGGTTGTGAAGTGATAGATGTTTAAAAATCTTCCTGTTGAGGATAGATTCAAAAACTTTAGATAGGCAGGAAATTAAATCAATAAGACGGTAGTTTGAGGGATTAGAACGGTCACCCTTTTTAAGAACAGGTTGAATGTAGGCAAACTTCCAGCAAGAAGGAAAGGTAGATGTTGACAGACAGAGCTGAAAGAGTTTGACTAGGCAAGGTGCAAGCACGGAGGCACAGTTTCGGAGAACAATAGGAGGGACCCCATCAGGTCCATAAGCCTTCCGAGGGTTTAGGCCAGCGAGGGCATGGAAAACATCATTGCGAAGAATTTTAATACGTGGCATGAAGTAGTCAGAGGGTGGAGAAGAGGGAGGAACAAGCCCAGAATCGTCCAAGGTAGGGTTTTTAGCAAAGGTTTGAGCGAAGAGTTCAGCTTTATAAATAGATGTGATAGCAGTGGTACCATCTGGTTGAAATAGAGGAAGGAAAGAAGAAGAAGCAAAGTTATTGGAGATATTTTTGGCTAGATGCCAGAAATCACGAGGGGAGTTAGATCTTGAAAGGTTTTGACATTTTCTGTTAATGAAGGAGTTTTTGGCTAGTTGGAGAACAGACTTGGCATGGTTCCGGACAGAAATATAAAGTGCATAAGATTCTGGTGATGGAAGGCTTAAGTACCTTTTGTGGGCCACCTCTCTATCATGTATAGCACGAGAACAAGCTGTGTTAAACCAGGGTTTAGAAGGTTTAGGACGAGAAAAAGAGTGAGGAATGTACGCCTCCATGCCAGACACTATCATCTCTGTTATGCGCTCAGCACACAAAGACGGGTCTCTGACACGGAAGCAGTAGTCATTCCAAGGAAAATCAGCAAAATACCTCCTCAGGTCCCCCCAACTAGCAGAGGCAAAACGCCAGAGGCACCTTCGCTCAGGGGGATCCTGAGGAGGGATAGGGCAAGATGACAGCATAAGCAGAAGGATTAGAGGTCAGGAAAAGGTCAAGAATGTTGTGCGCATCTCCAAGACGGTCAGGAATACGAGTAGGGTGTTGCACCAATTGCTCTAGGTTATGAAGGATAGCAAAGTTGTAGGCTAGTTCACCAGGATGATCAGTGAAGGGAGAGGAAAGCCAAAGCTGGTGGTGAACATTGAAATCTCCAAGAATGGAGATCTCTGCAAAAGGGAAGAGGGTCAGAATGTGCTCCACTTTAGAAGTTAAGTAGTCAAAGAATTTTTTATAATCAGAGGAGTTAGGTGAGAGGTATACAGCACAGATAAATTTAGTATGAGAGTGACTCTGTAGTCGTAGCCAGATGGTGGAAAACTCGGAAGATTCAAGAGCGTGGGCACGAGAGCCGGTTAAGTCATTGCGCACATAAACGCAGCATCCAGCTTTGGATCGAAAATGAGGATAGAGAAATTAGGAGGGAATAGAAAAGGGGCTACTGTCAGTTGCCTCAGACACCTGAGTTTCAGTGAGGAAAAGAAGATGAGGTTTAGAAGAGGAGAGGTGGTGTTCTACAGATTGAAAATTAGATCTTAGACCGCGAATGTTGCAGAAGTTAATGAAGAAAAAGTTGAGGGGGGGTGTCAAGACACTTAGGGTCGTCGACAGAAAGGCAGTCCGACCTGGGGACATTTATGGTCCTCTCACCAGATGGGGAGTCTGAGGCTGGTGTATGGGTCGCATTAAGATTTTAAAATTTTTGAGTGAAGGGTGTGTGTGTTATTAAGTGCTTGTAGTTTTGTGTGGAGGAAGAGAGTTGTCTTTAGAGGGCAGGCTGTGACTGCCCCCTTGTGTTGTGAGACACAAAGGGAAACGTTGAATGAGGTTACAGCTGGGTTTAATGATAAGTTCACAGCACCCTCTGAACAGTGCTTTAGACCTCACTGGGAGTAATTATCGTTTCAGCAGGTGTATATATATATATATATATATATATATATATATATATATATATATATATATATATATATATATATATATATATATATATATATATATATATATATATATATATTTTTTTTTTTTTTTTTCACATGTGCCAGAACAAGAGTAATCCATCTAGAAGTGGCCGAAGACTTTAGTTCAGAGACCTTTCTGCAATTGTTTAGAATCTTTATGGCAAGATATTCCTGTTACAATATAATATAACTTCACAGTTTATATACAAATCACGACACAAACCAATAATGCATTGATATTATACATGATGCGAGTGGAAATGTCCATAGCATATTACAACGCTAAGTTTAGCAAGCATGAGAAAAATGATTGTGTTACTCACAAAGAATAGGGTCCTGTAATTAAGGGGCTTGCTCATTTCCATCATTACCTGTATGGCTCAAGCTTCACCATCCGTACGGACTACGTCGCTCTCCGATGGTTAATGACACTGAGGGAGCCTGAAAGACAGCTGGCCAGGTGGATTGGAAAGCTCGAACAATACAGCCACATAATGGAGCACCAACCTGCCACACATCCACAACAACACTGACAGCCTCAGTCGCCAGAGGTAAAGTGAAAAAAGCTTACTGTGGCTCAGAACACAGCAGAGATAGACGACAAATGTAAACAGGATCAGCACGAAGGCCCAGATTTGTACCCAGTGATCAGGCGGCTAGAAGCCGGCAGTGAGAGCCCATCTAAGGAAGCTGTGTCCCCTGAGAGTCTCGCTATTAAGTGTCTAGTGAACCAGTCGGAAGAGCTGAGACTACAGCGAGACGTCTAGGAGTGGTGCAAAACGTGTCGAGTGTGTGCAGCAAAGAAGGGAACCCCATGCAAGACTCGTGCCTCCTTGCAGCTGCACGAGGCTGTAGCACCTATGGAACGCAAGGTGTGGACATTGCCCATTTCCATGGCCATGGATTATTTTATTAAGTAGCCAGAGGTGTGCGCACTACTCAATCACGAGATAAAGAAAGTGGGTCAGTTTTTCGTTGATCAAGTCTTCACACGGTTTCGTTTCCCCGGGACACTAAACTGCACTCTGATCCGGGACGTGAGTTTGAGTCCCGAGTCTTGCATGAATGCTGTCGGCTCCTCGGGATTCACAAGACTCGCACCACTCTCCTGTGGCCCTAGAGCGACGGCATGTTGAAGAGGTTCAATGCCACCATCGTCCGTCAGCTGGCCAAATATTGCAGTGAAGTCCAGCAAGACTGGGATGTGCGGGTCCCGCACATGCTGATGGCCTATCACACCGCTGAAAACAAGGCCAATTGATTCTGGCCAACTAGGATGATTGTTCGGCAGGGAAATCCGCCTCCCGGTGGAGATCACCACGGGCTGGCCTCCTGGAGCAAACATGTGGAACATCCACACCGACTACGTCCGGGTACTACAGCGGCGACTAGAGGAGACCTGTCAACAGACGAGTCTACATCTCAAGACCAGGCCATTTGGCGGTAGTACTAGTGAACGACCAGAAACGCAAAGTACAAGCCTGGTGACCTGGTCTGGCTCCACAACCCGCAGCGTAAGCCTCGTGGTTCGCCAAAGCTCCAGTCGAGTTAGGAAGGCCTGTACAAGATTGTGGAGGCGGTGTCAGCTGTTACATATCGCCTTGACATGCCCCGGAGGAAAAGGGCGGGTAAGGTGGTCCATGTGGATCGTCTGTGCGCCACCTCTTTCTGTTTCGTAGTCCCACACAGGAAAAAAAGTGTTAAATAAACCGGACGATGACTGGCTGTGTTTTTTCCCTGCCAACACCCGCCTTTGCCTGCCTGTGAATTGAGGCTGCCTGCCTGTGAACCTGTGAGGCTCCTGGACACCGGAGCCATGTGATTTGGTAAGTGAACTACTGATATTTAGCTGCAAATCCTGACAAGAAATGGAGCAGCTGAACTTGCGTCAGTGGCCGAGTGAATCTGGACAGGAAGTCAACTGCCGGTTTCGTAATAGTATGACTCCTCGGGCCGCTTCTCTCTAAACTGTTGTCGGTAAGCTTCTCACCATAGCTAATAGGATCTGAGCATGTCTGCTTAAAATTCGGCACAATCCTTTAAGTCATCATTCTATCATACACTTCAAACGCCTTGCCTTTTAACAAATTAGCAGAAAGGCCAATCCAACGTTCCAAGTCCGATCTAACTCTCCATCCTTTTTCTCAAACCTTCTGAATCATTCTGTAACTTTCCTTTCATCAAACTCAGGTATTAATTTTAACCTGACTTTCCACTGTATCCTCCCTCATCATTCTCCTCTCAAAATTCCATGAGGAGAATCAACCTCTATCCGGGTCTTCTCTAATTATTCCTGGTCTCTTCCCACTTGTACATTTTTGTCTTCTCATATATCCTCGCCTTTTCGGCCTCAGCTGCTTGGTTTCCCTAGTCTCCTCAGCCTTCAGCCTTTATGCCTCTGCTTCAGCCTCCAGCTTAAGCCTTCCCATCTCACCTCCTCCAATATCTTTTTTTTTTTTTTTTTCTAGCCTCCTCCAGTTTCATTCATCGCAGCTCCAACTTGAATTTAATATCTTCAGACATATGTTCTATCTGGAAGATTTCACCATTACTATGATTGGGGCTGATATGACGGCCATACGTAGGGTTGGGTGTCCGAACACCAAATTCACACTCCCAATCCCCGCAAACTTCATGGTCTGAGCTAGACACAAGCACAGAATACATAAAAATACAATAAACAATACTAACCTGCACCTCCCACGTGACCGCGAGAACTTCCAGCTATCCTGGTGAGGTCACCAATTATGTCATGACTCAAACATACCCCCTCTCACATCTACAAATTCATTTCATATGCAAGGCAGAGCATTTCAGAGACGGGAGACATAATATTTTCGAAAAGTGGTAAGATCTCTCTCTCTCTCTCTCTCTCTCTCTCTCTCTCTCTCTCTCTCGAAGTCTGTTTTTTTTATCTGAGAAGTAGGGTGAGTTTGAGTAGCCACATTGAAAGCCATTTCAGGCTGGAGTTGTCATTTGCCATGGTAACGCGCTTCTACCCGTTACTTCACCACCTTCCCTGCTACCCTCAACCCACATCAAGTACTTTAATGGAAATTGAGTTCAAGGTCATGATCGACAAGTTTTGTATACATGCTACCCATGAATCTAAAAGGTGAGAGTGTCAAGTCATTATGTGATGAGAGAGCAAATTCTGATATCATGATATGGCAAAACGTAATAATCCATTGTAAAGTAATTATTTGGAGAGATATAACAGATGCAGTTTTGCTATAAAGGAGACAAGGAACCTAGTACGCCTAGTACGCGTCATCCCTTGTACCCAATGTAGTGAACGAAGCCCAATGTCGGTGCGCAAGAGAAATGAGGTGAAAATGCTGTTACAAAGAGTCTCGTTGTTCGTTTATGTGGCAGTTTTTGAGAAATCTGTTTACACATCATGTTTAGGAAACTTTTAGACTTTTATTCATAAGATGAAAGAGTTTGTTTTAACATTCATTACATAGTCGCTGAATATGGCGGCCATAGATAAAATGTGTTATAAACATTTCACAGCAGTGTTTTGACATCATTTTGTCAAAATTTGTTGATTAGTGTTTCTATCAAATGTTTACGAGTATGTCTGAGCTCTGCAACTACTGCCAAGTCTAACAGTATCAACCAAAATAATCTATGAAGTTTCTGATGTGAGACACAGCTGTAGGTTGCAATGTGTAAAATATCGCTCTCGCCCACTCCTGCTTTCTCGCTCTCTGTGTGGCCGTAGCAAGAGAGAAAGATGTCTATTTATTTTTTATACATTTTTTTTTTTTTGTAATTTTCATGACTATTAACCTAATAATTAGCTTTCATATAATTTCTTACATTTTATGGCACTATCAAATAATCTCGTTAACTTCAGTTTTGGAGGAATTCACTTAGTCTTCCAATATGAAAGAGGCTCGTTTGGGGTCTGCTGCCTCATAAATCTTAAGCAAGATTTCCTTTGCTTTCAAAGTATTCTAAGCAGCCGTCTTTACACACACACACACACACACACACACACACACACACACACACACACGAAAAAAAAATCATACTGGTTCGCGATTCACATCTCTATTTTGTACTTGGGTTATGATCATCACAGTATTGCGTTTGGCAATACTGTGATGACCACATAGCACAGTGGGACTCAACACTTGGGCACTCACAAAGAAAATGTGTTTGATAGCAGCATAAACTAGGGTGCGCTCGACGGAAACAGGAAGAAGTAGTAAAAGTTAGGTAGGTAGATTTTAACCAACAGTGAGATTTTTTTTTTTTTTTTCTATATTTCGAAAGTTCTCAATATACGAATGAGGTCTGATTTTTAACATCAATAACATCAGTGCCACAAGATTGATTGTTGTTAGATTAATTTATTATTATTATTATTAATATTATTATTATTATAGTTATTATTATTATTATCATTATTATTATTATTATCATTTATCTATTTTTTTTTTCTACAAGTTGCTGAGCACAGAAGAAGCTGTTAAGAGAGTAATGAAGGGAAGATTTGCCATGATCATCTATGAGAATTACATGGCACCGATCATCGCGACCCGCTACACAGACTCACTTGGACGCACCCCATTTTACATAAGCAAGGAAAGTTTCCCCATCATGGCTGCATTTGGATGGGGATTCAGGTGAGTTTGACTTTGGGCAAAAGGTCCTTACGATTTATGATTAAACTTGTGTTATAGTTTGACTTTACATATGATTTTCTTCTTACACATTGGAATGATGACAAACGGCGCAACTAGTTTGGCTGTTGATAAATATAATGAAAATTTCACAAGGAATGGGAAACAGAGGGACCGTACGCGTGTTTATGAACTGATAACCAGCGGTTAACGGGAAAATTGTTGAGGAATACAAAACAGAGTATGGAGACACAAGTGGGCCAGGTAAGGCTGGTAATCACCTTTGCACCTCCCTCGGTAAGTTCCTAGAACGAAAAAAAAATCTTGGTTGTGTTGGGAAGGACGCGCGAAATTCCCCAACTGATAAAATGTTTCCATGACCAGCTGAATCTGTACGATTATGCTTCATTTATTGGATTAGCATACAGTCATCTCTTGAGTGGCAGCAACGTTGACTTTAGGAGACATTAAGAGCGAGATGCGTCTAGACTAGAGGAAAACGTTCAGTGCGAAAAGAATGAGTGGCATGAAGGGTGGCAATTTGTATTGAGCTCAAGACTTGAGAGTAAGGTGACTTTATGGAGTAATAAGTATTTGTGATGTCTCGCACTAAGAAACAACATTAACAAATATTATTATTATTATTATTATTATTATTATTATTATTATTATTATTATTACTTTATTTTATTTTTTTATTATTTACTTATTTTTTGTTATACCTGCATTTCTGAATTCTGTAATGATACTCGGTCGAACTAATAAGACAGAAATCTGGACGGAGCCATAGTGTCTAAAGAATCTGAGTGCACAGGCGCCTGAATGACAATAAAAAATGTATTTTTTTTTTCAGTCTTCTATGATACGGTCATAACATTGTAATAATTAGTCACTGGGGAAAATGAAGACGTGGTAAGGTGCACAAATCGTGTCTGCTACTGATTATAAGCCTTCTGTTCCACAAAAAAAGTAAATAATTGAAAGTAACAAACGATGTTTATGTTTGAACAAATTATTCCTAGGGCGCCTTATCTTTAATCGCCATTCACCAGGCGTCCCTTCATATCGTCAAATCCTGAGACAGCAATAGTTACGCAAAATGGTACTTCAACAAAATTCGCAGGTCGGCCATCCCCATCCTCTGCACATAACAGCCAAAGCGTTATGTGCGGACTCCACTTAATATTTACCTTTTTTTTTTTTTTTCCAGTAAACTGGCTAAATTTGAACAGTACTAAATTATTGAAATATATAATTTCCAGGTACAATGATGAAGCTCGAAAACTCTAAAATACAAGAGTGAACTTATATAATGGTAAAAAAAATGTGTAACGACTAATTTAAGTCATTGCACCCTTCCCCTCTAACAGACTCCTACGCATCCTGACCTATTTCCAGGGGATGAAGGAAATACGTACATATATCTTTGTTTTTTGGCAATGTATTAATGAAGGAAATATACTCAAGAATGTCCTTCTCTGACAGAGCGATCACTAAATAGGCAGACAGTGGTGTTATGAGCCCAGAATAGAGCGAGTTGGCTGTGGGGTCCCTGGATGCCAACATGTATAGTGTAATGCCTCCTGAATTCTAGCAGGTAAGAACTTTTCAGTGGGAGCTCTTCTGGTTCGAATATTACTATAAAAGTCCTACGGCCACAATTTTTTTTTTTTTAATACAGGTTTGAAAAGTATTACACGCTAATATTAGGAATGTGGCAAGGGGCACTCCTTCATGGCACTCTCCATATCAAAGAGGTGATTCAGTTTCCAAGGCCAATCAAAGTACACTCATTTTAAGAGGACACAGGGCATCTGCATTACCAATCAAAATTATGTTCATTATATGACTTTTCGTTTTAAGTAATTATTATGCCACAACACACATGTAGTCTTGTTTGTAACTTTGCACAACTGAGTCAATTCTGTTATTCAAGTTGTTATTCATACACTGTTAATCTTTCTACATTTTCCACAATAAAACTTAAGCTCATTAATAATCTCTGGGTATTCACTTTCAACAATTTGCAATTAACTTTCCATCAAATAAATTCACAATAGTACCCGTTTTCATGTTAGAGTAATTCAATACTTATCATTCATGCCAAGATATTACATACAAATATAAAGAAAATAAAACATAAATTATATAATGTAAACTTCCCAACAATACTACATCCTAGATTTTTTTTTTATTCATATATATTTATTTATTTATTTTTTTTATCTATATTTATTTTATTTATTTTTTTTTACCCTCGTGAGATAATACTGAGACATTTAAGCTCTATTTACGAGTACGTATTAAAGACGTGTTTGATCATGCTGGATTCACCAATCTGTGGCTAAGCGAGTCCCAGTATGAGGCAAGTCTTGGAATCGTACAGATTTCTAGTACAGTATTATTGATTATAGAGTTTTAAAGTTACTGAATGACTACTTCGCTTAATCTTCATTTCCTCAGTCATACAAAAAATACAATGATACACGTAATTGGTTTTATATTTATTGATAAACAGTACCATATTTACATGAACAGTGAAACAGAAAAGTACTCACAGGGACATATTTAATAATTTTGATATATAAAAACACAATGAAAAGTATAACTTTAGGTGTTGACACAAAATAAGACATTGTAAAGTTTATTTCTTGAATCATTCAGCGATGTAGAGAAAAGAATATCAATACGTAAAGAATATCAATACAATACAAGGTAATTCACATTATTAACCCATATCATAAATAAATCCATAATAATGAAATAGAGAATAACAGAAAATTATAATTTCTGAACATTAAACTAAAACATTTGCATGGAAAATAAGTGAACAGTTTTTTTTTTTTTTTTTATGGAAGAAGGACACTGGCCAAGGGCAACAAAAATCAATAAAAAAAATGCCCACTGAAATGCCAGTCCCGTAAAAGGGTCAAGGCAGTGGTCAAAAATTGGTGGATAAGTGCCTTGAAACCTCCCTCTTGAAGGAATTCAAGTCATAGGAAGGTGGAAATACAGTAGCAGGCAGGGAGTTCCAGAGTTTACCAGAGAAAGGGATGAATGATTGAGAAAACTGGTTAACTCTTGCGTTAGAGAGGTGGACAGAATACGGGTGAGAGAAAGAAGAAAGTCTTCTGCAGCGAGGCCGCAGAAGGAGGGGAGGCATGCAGTTAGCAAGATCAGAAGAGCAGTTAGCATGAAAATAGCGGTAGAAGACAGCTAGATATGCAACATTGCGGCGGTGAGACAGAGGCTGAAGACAGTCAGTTAGAGGAGAGGAGTTGATGAGACGAAAAGCTTTTGATTCCACCCTGTCTAGAAGAGCAGTATGAGTGGAACCCCCCCAGACATGTGAAGCATGCTCCATACATGGACGGATAAGGCCCTTGTACAGAGTTAGCAGCTGAGGGGGTGAGAAAAACTGGCGGAGACGTCTCAGAACACCTAACTTCATAGAAGCTGTTTTAGCTAGAGATGAGATGTGAAGTTTCCAGTTCAGATTATAAGTAAAGGACAGACCGAGGATGTTTAGTGTAGAAGAGGGGGACAGTTGAGTGTCATTGAAGAAGAGGGGATAGTTGTCTGGAAGGTTGTGTCGAGTTGATAGATGGAGGAATTGAGTTTTTGAGGCATTGAACAATACCAAGTTTGCTCTGCCCCAATCAGAAATTTTAGAAAGATCAGAAGTCAGGCGTTCTGTGGCTTCCCTGCGTGCTATGTTTACCTCCTGAAGGGTTGGATGTCTATGAAAAGACGTGGAAAAGTGCAGGGTGGTATCATCAGCGTAGGAGTGGATAGGAAAAGAAGTTTGGTTTAGAAAATCATTAATGAATAATAAGAAGAGAGTGGGTGACAGGACAGTTCTTCAGTTCCCTGAGGACCACCAATATTAATAGATTTGGGAGAAGAACAGTGACCGTCTACCACAGCAGCAATAGAACGGTCAGAAAGGAAACTTGAGATGAAGTTACAGAGAGAAGGATAGAAACCGTAGGAGGGTAGTTTGGAAATCAAAGCTTTGTGCCAGACTCTATCAAAAGCTTTTGATATGTCCAAGGCAACAGCAAAAGTTTCACCAAAATCTCTAAAAGAGGATGACCAAGACTCAGTAAGGAAAGCCAGAAGATCACCAGTAGAGCGGCCTTGACGGAACCCATACTGGCGATCAGATAGAAGGTTGTGAAGTGATAGATGTTTAAGAATCTTCCTGTTGAGGATAGACTCAAAAACTTTAGATAGGCAGGAAATTAAAGCAATAGGACGGTAGTTTGAGGGATTAGAACGGTCACCCTTTTTAGGAACAGGTTGAATGTAGGCAAACTTCCAGCAAGAAGGAAAGGTAGATGTTGACAGACAGAGCTGAAAAAGTTTGACTAGGCAAGGTGCAAGCACGGAGGCACAGTTTCGGAGAACAATAGGAGGGATCCCATCAGGTCCATAAGCCTTCCGAGGGTTTAGGCCAGCGAGGGCATGGAAAACATCATTGCGAAGAATTTTAATACGTGGCATGAAGTAGTCAGAGGGTGGAGAAGAGGGAGGAACAAGTCCAGAATCGTCCAAGGTAGGGTTTTTAGCAAAGGTTTGAGCAAAGAGTTCAGCTTTATAAATATATGTGATAGCAGTGGTGCCATCTGGTTGAAGTAGAGGAGGGAAAGAAGAAGAAGCAAAGTTATTGGAGATATTTTTGGCTAGATGCCAGAAATCACGAGGGGAGTTAGATCTTGAAAGGTTTTGACATTTTCTGTTAATAAAGGAGTTTTTGGCTACTTGGAGAACAGACTTGGCATGGTTCCAGGCAGAAATATAAAGTGCATGGGATTCTGGTGATGGAAGGCTTAAGTACCTTTTGTGGGCCACCTCTCTATAATGTATAGCACGAGAACAAGCTGTGTTAAACCAAGGTTTAGAAGGTTTAGGACGAGAAAAAGAGTGAGGAATGTACGCCTCCATGCCAGACACTATCACCTCTGTTATGCGCTCAGCACACAAAGACGGGTCTCTGACACTGAAGCAGTAGTCATTCCAAGGAAAATCAGCAAAATACCTCCTCAGGTCCCTCAAACTGGCAGACGCAAAACGCCAGAGGCACCTTCGCTTAGGGGGATCCTGAGGAGGGATTGGAGTGATAGGACAAGATAAAGATATGAGATTGTGATCGGAGGAGCCCAACGGAGAAGAAAGGGTGACAGCATAAGCAGAAGGATTAGAGGTCAGGAAAAGGTCAAGAATGTTGGGCGTATCTCCAAGACGGTCAGGAATGCGAGTAGGGTGTTGCACCAATTGCTCTAGGTCATGGAGGATAGCAAAGTTGTAGGCTAGTTCACCAGGATGGTCAGTGAAGGGAGAGGAAAGCCAAAGCTGGTGGTGAACATTGAAATCTCCAAGAATGGAGATCTCTGCAAAAGGGAAGAGGGTCAGAATGTGCTCCACTTTAGAAGTTAAGTAGTCAAAGAATTTCTTATAGTCAGAGGAGTTAGGAGAGAGGTATACAGCACAGATAAATTTAGTATGAGAGTGACTCTGTAGTCGTAGCCAGATGGTGGAAAACTCGGAAGATTCAAGAGCGTGGGCACGAGAGCAGGTTAAGTCATTGCGCACATAAACGCAGCATCCAACTTTGGATCGAAAATGACGATAGAGAAAGTAGGAGGAAACAGAAAAGGGGCTACTGTCAGTTGCCTCAGACACCTGAGTTTCAGTGAGGAAAAGAAGATGAGGTTTAGAAGAGGAGAGGTGGTGTTCTACAGATTGAAAATTAGATCTTAGACCGCGAATGTTGCAGAAGTTAATGAAGAAAAAGTTGAGGGGGGTGTCAAGACACTTAGGGTCGTCGACAGAAAGGCAGTCCGACCTGGGGACATTTATGGTCCCCTCCCCAGATGGGGACTCCGAGGCTGGTGTAGGAGTCGCCATGATGATTTTAAAATTTTTGAGTGAAGGGTGTGTGTGTTATTAGGTATTTGTAGTTTTGTGTGGAGGAAGAGAGTTGTCTTTAGAGGGCAGGCTGTGACTGCCCCCTTGTGTTGTGAGACACAAAGGGAAACGTTCAGTAAGGTCACAGCTGGGTTTAATGATAAGTTCACAGCACCCCCTGAACAGTGCCTTAGTTAATGAAGAAATGTATTTAATATGCTCAATATTACTTCCTTATCGTATAACCATGACAGAATCTCCTTACGCTTATTCTATAAAATAAAAACAGTAAAAAATATAAACGTTTCCGTACCACAGATTCAGTATCTCAGGAAAGTTTATCATTATACTACAAATAAAATGGCAAAGTAAATAAATAAATGCTTTCGTATCATAGATCCAATATCACAGAAAAGTTTCCGTTAGATACCTGATACATTCATTCTATTCTGCCATGGCATCTCGCATGTTTTGTTGAGAAAGAGAATCATGTTAATGTTTTCTTCCTTGAAACTACTTCGCCTGTGGGAGATGCTTCAGGAAAAAAAAGTAACTTCGATGGAACGGATGATGCAGGTACATAAATGTCTTCTTGCCAGCCCTTTTAACTTTGGGAAGAGGGTGGCGTGTTCTCTTCCCCACACTAGAGGATCTTCCTCTCTAAGTGTGTGAGGTTCTTCAAGGTATCTTCTGATCTCAATATATGGGCATGTTGATGGCTGCTTTCTCCGTCCTAGTGACCTTCTTGGGGAACTCATTCCATTCCATGACCTTTATTTGTGGACCGACGAAAACACTGACCTCCAATTACTATGATGCAGACAGCTTAGGGAAGGAATTTTGGAGATACTTAAAAACTGCAGACTCTTTATTTAGAGCTCTGACGAATTGTTTCATAAGGCCCAATTTTAAGTGCAATGGAGGAAACAGTACCTTTTTGGGAGCCAACAATGGCTCCCATTTGACGTTGTTCTTCCCGACCCAAGCTCGGTCCGCTGTGACCAGTTTCTCTTGTGGTAGTGTGCCACGGTGTCCCTGCAATCCCAAAGGCAAAGATAACAAGGAAACTTGGTAAAGCCACTTTGTAGACGCATCAAGAAGTCCATTATTTTGAAGTCTCCAATAATCTTCCAACCGTACTCTTCATATTTCAAGGAATCTAGCAAGATCTTGACACTACTGTATTTCTCTCTGAGCTGGACAGAGTGAGCAAGGGGAAGAGATGGATACATGTTCTCATTATGAAGCAGCACTGCTTTGAGGCTCTTGCACGAGCTGTCGATGAAGAGACGCCACTCGTTCGGGTTACAGGCAATTCCAATTGCCTCAAACAGACCGGCCACATCTTGGCAAAAACAAAACTCATCTTCACAAGTGAAGAAGTTGAAAAATGCTGGTGATGGTTTCTCTGACCTGATATTTTCACACTTTCATCTGACAAATTACACTGCTAGTCTCGACGTCAAAAGTTCGGCATTGGACTTTGTGAGATCAAGATCTCTGTTCAGGTAGTTGATGTCATTTTGGTTGAGAAGTCAGAGTTTATCTCCTCAGTTGCGTCTCTGAAATCTGATCAATGACTTTATCTTCTTCTGAACTGTTTTTCCTTTCTAAAAACTGGTGCTCTCTCTTTGGAGGAGTGGGTGCCGAGACCTCAGAACAGTGTGGCAATGGCGCAACGGATGACATAAGGTCTGCATATATGATAGAAGGTTAGTTTCAAAACATCGCTGTCCAGATTAGGAAAAACAAAGTTAAAAAAGAATAATTGTTATTTTCTTCGATTTCTATATAAAAACAATTAGGAAATAACATTTACTAACCAACAAACAAAAAGTTAAAATTTTGTTACATGGTGTTGATCATAAGTCACCTGAGGTTATATGACATGAGTGGAATTCCTGAATTTCCCTTACTATTGGTATTATCTTGGAGAGGGAGGTAAGTTTTTCTGATCACATTTCTGATTACACTGTAACCTCCTCAAATGGTTCTAGAAGAGTGGCTGTGGTCTGGAGAAGTATAAGCTCTTCGTCGTCGAGGCACTTCCAGGAAACAGAGTAATGGTAACAAGCTCGTTCCATATATATTTTCATCATATAGTATGGAGAATTCCATCTGGTTACAACATCTTGA
>NC_087176.1:15254090-15279090 GCF_035594125.1 Scylla paramamosain
TATAAGGGCAATATTGAGGTTGCTGAGATTGAGTACCCAGTCGTTATTTTGAGACATAGCAGCACAACAGTCGTTGTGCAGAAATGTTACTGGGAGGCGAGTTGCTTCCAGCAAGCCTGTATGGTGTCGGAGAATTGGCGCCATAGAAAGCTTCGCTATGGTGATGAGAAGGCTTGTGTGCCTGTTAGTGACCGCAGAGGCGCGGGTGGTACTAGCGAAGACCTGCAAGTGTCAGGTGTTGATTTCCTTCCATGGAATGAAGTGGCAGGTGGAAGAATGTGGGTGCAGTCCCCATCTGCAGAACCTATCCCAGATGTGGAGGCTGTTGAGTTTCCTGACTGTCAGTTTAGTTACTCGCTCAAAGGCGAGGCGAGTGCTCTGGCGTCAGGTCCCCGCGGGTTCTGGGACTCCTGGGATCGATTGCAATAAGGCGGGACCACCGTTAGAGAAATGCAGAGTTAGTTTTGATGCTGCAGTGGGGGCAGAGTGCTTAGAGGCCTGTCCCGCTGCTGGCGATGGTTTGAGCGAGTCAGAATTTGACTCGTCCTTGAGTCACTGTGCTAGAGCTACTGCACAAACGCATAGCCACCGCAAGAGGCACATAACTTTGTTGGGAGTATTTCCGAGGGTGACACTGGAGTGTTGGGTCTAAATAGTTTGGTTGGTGGTTTGCCTCACTCTGCAGAGCCTCTTGGAGGTGGCAGTCTGGCGGAGTCGTCACCTGGTTTGGAGGTTGTAGGCGTCGGTACTCGGTCCGAACCCCAGTCATTTGTGTCTGGTATGTTAATGATCATTACCGGGGGGTGGGGGGGAGACTCCTAACTCTGTTGGGAAGATGGGAGTTTTCTCCCCTGCAGAGTACACCGGAGGCGGGGGGCAGGCTGTTCCCCTGCCAGACACCAGACACGGTGGGTGTTTACTCACATAGTGAGCCACCCGTGTTGATAACTATTACTATAGATGATAGGGTACCCGAGGAGGGTTCTGCCCCTCAGAGGCGCGTTGCCCCATTACTTACTAAGGCAGGAGATGGCAGCAACGGAGCGAAGGGTCTGGTGGTTTTTGCAGAGGATAACAATATTTTGAATAGCCGGCGGAGAGAGGAAGGCAGACGTTTGGAGGTCTGTTTTTTTTTGTGCCATCCGCAGTTAAGAAGGCACAGATGCAGATAGAACACAGGCTTGGTGTTTGGCCGTTTTGGAGTCGGATAGACTTAAGAGCAGTTGACGCGGTTTTGGTGGCCGGGTGTAACCACGTTTGTTTAGTGTGGTCTTGTTGGTCAGGCTGGCAAGCCTGATTACCTCTTGGCCAGGAACTCTCCCTCGTGTTATGGGCGGTATTGTTTTCCCTAGTATGGGAGATGTTGCTAGCCTGATCCCTCATTCTTTTGGGAATTGTGATGATGATGTAGTTGACATGGGCGTTACGATGCGGCGTCGAGAGGCAGTGCTGAATGAGGCTGCTTGTGATAATTTTTTGCTTGTTGCTCAGAAAGTATCCACAGTGCTACTGGGCCAAGATGCCGTTAATTTTCAGGTGCTAGGTCCAAGAAGGGAAATATGTGATGATGGGTGACGTCCTCTTCGAAGCAACAATGAGTCTGGCTTGATGATAAGTGATTACACACGGGAGCAGTTGCTAGGGCCAGTGAAGGTGGCCCAGAGGCACATTGCCCGTGCTCATGTTGGAGCTAGGATTTGTTGTGTTGTGATAATCACGTGCGGGAGTTTCGTTCCGTGTGCGGGAATGTGTGTGTTGCATCTTGATAAGGAGCAGCCGTCAGCTCATTGCGGTGATTTCTGTGTCATCGGTTGGACGACGGGAGAAGTGAGATGTGATAGTATTGTTGTTCCTGACACTGAGAGACAGGTTTGGTCGTGACACACCTGAGACGTACTATTTGATAAAGAGCAAGAATGTGACTCCTCTTACTTTTGCCGAGAAAGTGGCGTCTTTAGTTTCTTCATTTTATGGATGTGATATGGCGGCTTTGAGGAGCCAGGAACGGGCAAGACGGAGTGAAGATGTGGATAATGAAGGCCCGGTGGAGGTGAAGGTAGACTTCTCCAGTAAAAATAATTGAAGGGTCCAGCGAGCTGGGCTTCCTTGGCGGTCCAAAAAAGAAATTTGTCCAGCCAAGAGGAGTATAGTCTGGCAATGCCGTGATGATGTACCAGAAGGCTACTGCCCTTGGTAGTTTTTTTTTTTTTTTTTATGTACGAGGGACACTGACAAAGGGCAACAAAAATCCAATAAAAAAAAAACACTAAGCTGCCAGTCCCAGAAAAGGGCCCAAAGCCGTAATAAAAAAATGATGGATAAGTGTCTTGAAACCTCTCTCTTGAAGGAATTCAAGTCATAGGAATGTGAAAATACAGAAGCAGGCAGGGAGTTCCAGAGTTTACCAGAGAAAGGGATGAATGATTGAGAATAATGATTAACTCTTGCATTAGAGAGGTGGACAGAATAGGGGTGAGATAAAGAAAAAAGTCTTGTGCAGCGAGGCCGCAGGATGAGGGGAGGCATGCAGTTAGCAAGATCAGGAGAGCAGTTAGCATGAAAATAGCGGTAGAAGACAGCTAGAGATGGAACATTGCGACGATGAGAGAAAGAGAAGACAGTCAGTCTGGGGAAAGAAGTTGATGAGACGAAAAGTTTTTGATTCCACCCTGTCTAGAAGAGCAGTATGAGTGGAACCCCCTCATACATGTGAAGCATACTCCATACATGGACTGATAAGGCCGTTGTACAGAGTTAGCAGCTGGATGGGGGAAGGTGAGAAAAACTAGCAGAGAAGTCTCAGAACACCTAACTTCACAGAAGCTATTTTAGCAAGAGATGACATGTGAAGTTTCCAGTTCAGATTATAAGTAAAGGACAGACCGAGGATGTTCAGTGTAGAAGAGGGGGACAGTTGAGTGTCATTGAAAAAGAGGGGATAGTTGTCCGGAAGGTTGTGTCGAGTTGATACATGGAGGAATTGAGTTTTTGAGGCACTGAACAATACCAAGTTTGCTCTGCCCCAATCAGAAATTTTAGAAGGATCAAAAGTCAGGCGTTCTGTGGCTTCCCTGCGTGAAATGTTGGACGTGTATGAAAAGACGTGGAAAAGTGCAGGGTGGTATCATCTGCATAGGAGTGGATAGGACAAGAAGTTCGGTTTAGAAGGTCATTGATGAATATACAGATATGAGATTGTGGTCGGAGGAGCCCAACGGAGAAGAGAGGGTGACAGCATAAGCAGAAGGATTAGAGGTCAGGAAAAGGTCAAGAATGTTGGGTGTATCTCCAAGATGGTCAGGAATACGAGTAGAGTGTTGCACCAATTGCTCTAGGTCGTGAAGGACAGCAAAGTTGAAGGTTTGTTCACCAGGATGGTCAGTGGAGGGAGAGGAAGGCCAAAGCTGGTGGTAAACAATGAAGTCTCCAAGAATGGAGATCTGTGCAAAAGGGAAGAGAGTCAGAATGTTCTCCTCTTTGGAAGTTAAGTAGTCAAAGAATTTCTTATAGACAGAGGAGTTAGGTGAGAGGTATACAACACAGATAAATTTTGTTTGAGAGTGACCCTGTAGTCGTAGCCAGATAGTGAAAACTCGGAAGATTCAAGAGCGTGGGCACGAGAAAAGATTAAGTCGTTGCGCACATAAACGCAACATCCAGTATTGGATCGAAAATGATGAAAGAGAAAGTAGGAGGGAACAGAAAAGGGGCTACTGTCAGTTGCCTCTGACACCTGAGTTACAGTGAGGAAAAAAATATAAGGTTTAGAAGAGGAGAGGTGGTATTCTACAGATTGAAAATTAGATCTTAGACCACGAATGCTGCAAAAGTTAATGAAGAAAAGTTGAGGTGGGTGTCAAGACACTTAGGGTCGTCATCAGAAGGGCAGTCCGACCTGGGGACATTTGTGGTCCTCTCCCCTTTTGGGGACTCCGAGGCTGATGTAAGAGTCGCCATGAATTTTGGAATTTTGGGTGAAGGGTGTGTGTGTTATTATAGTATGTTCAGAGCATGAAGTCCACTCACCCAAGTTTCATCCAAATATACGATGTTCTGGGAGGCCTCCTTGATCTTTTTAATGTCTTGCAAAAACGTAGTGCGAGCTGCAGCAATATCACTTTTCTCAATTAGGAATTTGCGGCCATCAATCAACCTTGGCATATTTTAAGCCAATCTCCTGCAGAATCTTGTAAAGAGAGGTTTTGCAGCCACTGGAGGATATTTTTTTCCCTCAGTTCTTCTCGAATTTTTGGCAGAGTCGGAACTTCATGCCTCTTATAAAATGCGTGACTGTTTTTCTTAAAACATATTTATCAAAGTCGTCTAGAATGGTGACAGGTGCAGAGTATCTGCTCTTCTTTGGTGAAAAAAAAAAATTCGTTTCTGGTGATGTCCGGCTTCGTTTCGAGCAGATTCTCTGAACAGCTTTCTCGGAAACCCTGGTGGCTTTTGCAGTCGGTGCAGTTGCTTTTGAAGATGGGATAATTAATTACAAGCTTTCTGTTCAAAGAAATACCTGTTGACGCAGTAAAGCATTTCCATTTCCTGCCATGCAGGACCCTGCAACGCGAGCGAGTCGGAGTTGTAGTTTCCATCATGGATGGTGGCCAGAAAGGAAGTGATCAGTCTCCCTCAACACACCCATCATTTTATTCCGTCACTTCTTCGAAATCACTTTCCCACTCCTCCTCCTCCTTCAACACACACACACACACACACACACACACACACACACACACACACACACACACACACGTGGGCGTGCTAATCCCTTTTAATGATACCCCACCACCACCACCACCACCACCACCACCACCACTACCAGGACAAAGTGGCAACATGGGAAAAAATATTTGCCACGTCATAGAGTTTATACAAATCGTAGTTATTATCCTAAATATCATTGTACTATGTAGCTTCCCTTACTATATACATAATATATAAAATATCACTTTCAAATAGCACACGGATGGGAAACAAAAGAGAGAGGCTCATGTACGAAAGTTGATTTGGCAGCATGGCTAGAGGTAAACCACCAAACTTGTCTCACCTTGAACGGACTTCTTGCTCTGAACTGACTATAGGTGCTTGTAGTTTTGTGTGGAGGAAGAGAGTTGTCTTTAGAGGGCAGGCTGTGACTGCTCCCTTGTGTTGTGAGACACAAAGGGAAACGTTCAGTGAGGTCACAGCTGGGTTTAATGATAAGTTCACAGCACCCCCTGAACAGTGCTTTAGACCTCACTGGGAGTGATTATCGTTTCGGTAGGTGCTTACTGCCTCCTCCTTGTGTGCGTTGAGTGTGGCAAGGGCGCAGGGTTGTCGCTGCTTGGTGACTCTACTATTTTTGCAATGCGAAGAAGAAATTACAGAAGAAAGAGTAGGCTGTGTAGAAAAGAGAGCAGAATAGATGGGAATAGATGGAAAAGTAGAGAAGGTAGAGAAAGGAGAAGACGAGGGAGAAGGAAGAGAAGCTGAAGGAGCTGTAGCTCTTGGATGAAAGGTGACATAATTACAACAAACTCCTTGTAGGAGTAAACTCACACCAATATAGCCGAGACCATAGGTCCTGGGTGAGAGACAGAGACAGATCTTGTGGGAGTAGTAGGAGAAGAAAACGTCGCTTGAATAAAAATGACCAATTCGGACACTTGTTGATTCTTTTTTTATGAATTTGCTATGGTATTGTTATTTTTGTAATTTGTGTGTACCCACTTTGAATGTGATGTAAGTTGTTTTGACACCTTAGAGTGAGCATTCATGTGCAGAGCCTTTATTTTTATTTTTTTTTTATTTGTTTTACGTGCTAAATTTTTTCTAAGCTTGTATGTAACTGTACGAAACTTTCCCTTTGGGAGAGGGCTTGTTACGAACTGCGCAAATATATATGAGCGGAAGATGAAGATAAGTAGAAAGATGAGAAGAAAGAGAGAAAAAGGCAAGAAAAGACAGAAGATGCCTGAAACGCGATATGTACCTACCCGGTCCCACTCAATTTACATTAAAATTCCTTGCATATACTTAGTCTCCTTCCTCAATTAAATTTTCTAGTCTCTTTCCTCAATTAAATTTTCTTATTTCCTTTTGTTCTCTCATGTTGAGTCAAACATATTATATAGTTGAAGAGTTCGTCCTGCATACAGAGTAATCAGATTTCCTCAAGCCCTTGTAGTTTGCTTACAAGAATTTTTGAAAGATAATCATTTCATGGAGCGACGATAGCGAAGAGTGCAAAAACGGCTGCGGTACAACAGCCTCGGAGTCCCCATGCGGGGAGGAGACCACAAATGTGCCTAGGTTGGACTGCTCTTCTGGTATCGACCCTAAATATATTGACACCCCCCTTCAATTTTTTCTTCATCAACTTCTGCAACATTCGCGGTCTTAGATCTAGATTTCAAACTGTAGAACACCACCTCTCCCTTGCTAAACCTCATCTTCTTTTCCTCACTGAAACAAGGTGTCTGAGGCAACTGACAGTAGCCCCTTTTCTGTTCCCTCCTACTTTCTCTATCCTTATTTTCAATCCAAAGCTCTATGTTGCGTTTATGTGCGCGACGACTTAACTTGTTCTCGTGCCCACGCTCGTGAATCTTCTCAGTTTTTCACCATCTGGCTGCGACAACAAAGTCACTCTCAAACTAAAATTTATCTGTACTGTATACCCCTCACCTAACTCCTCTGGCTATAAGAAATTCTTTAACTACTTAACTTCAAAAGTGGAGCACATTCTGACTCTCTTCCCTTTTGCGAAGATCTCCATTCTTGAAGACTTCAATGTTCACCACCAGTTTCCTCTCCATTCACTGACCATCCTAGTGAACTAACCATCAACTTTGCTATCCTTCACGACTTAGAGCAAAGTCGTATTCCCGACCACTTTCGATCAAAATCTCATAACCGTATCTTGTTCTGTCGCTCCAGTCTCTCCACAGGATCCCCTAAACGGAGGTGCCTCTGCCGTTTTTCTTCCGCTAGTTGCGGAGACATGAGGAAGCATTTTACTGATTTTCATTTGAATGACTACTGCTCCCGTGTCAGAGACCTGTTTCTGTTTACTGAGCTCATAACAGAGGTGATAGTATCTGGCATGGACGCGTACATTCATCATTCTTTTCTCGACCTAAACCTTCCAGAACTTGGTTTAATACAGCCTGTTTTCTCTCTTTACATGATAAAGCGCTGGCCCACAAAAGGTACTAGAGCCTTCCATCACCAGAATCTCAAGCGCGTTACAATTCTGCCCGAACCCTTCTAAGTCTGTCCAGCTAGACAAAAGCTCCTTCATTAAACAAAAGTGTCAAAATCTTTCAAGATCTAACACGCCTCATGACTTCTGGCACCTAGCCAAAAACATCTCCAATAACTTTTCTTTTTCCTATTTTCCTTCTTTATTTCAACCAGATAGCACCACTGCTATTTCATCTATCTCTAAAGCTGAACTCTTCGCTCAAACCTATGCTAATAACACTATCTTGGACGATTCAGGGCTTGTTCCTCCCTCTCCTCCACTCTTTCACTACTTCATGCTACCTATTAAAATTCTTCGTAGTGATGTTTTCCATGTCCTCGCTGGCCTAAATCCTCGGAAGACTTACTTGCACCTTGCCTAGTCGAACTCTTTCAGCTCTGTCTGTCAACATCTACCTTTCTTTCTTGCTGGAAGTTTGCCTACATTCAGCCTGTTCCTAAAAAGGGAGGCCGTTCTAATGCCTCAAACTACCGTCCTATTCCTTGAATTTCCTGCCTATCTAAAGTTTTTAATCTGTCCTCAACAGGAAGATACTGAAACATCTATTACTTCACAATCTTCCATCTGATCACCAGTATGGGTTCCGTCAAGGCCGTTCTACTGGTGATCTTTTGGCTTTTCTTTACTGATTATTAGTCATCCTCTTTTAGAGATTTTGGTGAAAGTTTTGCTCTTGCCTTGGATATGTAAAAAGCTTTTGATAGAGTCCGGCACAAAACTTTGATTTCCTAACTACCCTTCTATGGCTTCTATCCTTCTCTTTGTAACTTCATTTCAAGTTTCTTTTCTCACCGTTCTATTGCTGCTGTGGTAGACGGTAACTTTTCTTTTCCTAAATCTATTAACAGTGGTGTTCCTTAGGTTTCTGTCCTGTCACCCACTCTCTTCCTATTATTCATTAATGATCTTCCAAACCAAACCAAACTTCTTGCCCTTTCCTTTCTTTCGCTGATGATACCACCATACACTTTTGCACGTCTTTTCGTAGACGTCCAAGTCTTTAGGAAGTAAACAGTTCACCCAGGGAAGCGAAAGGATGCCTGGCTTCTGATCTCTCTAAAATTTCTGATTGGGCCAGAGCAAACTTAGTATTGTCCAATACCTCAAAACTCAATTACTCCATCTATCAACTCGACACAACCTTCCAGACAATTATATCCTCGATTTCCTTACTAATCTTGGTAATTTTCTTTTAGAGATTTTAGTGAAACTTTTGTTGTTGCCTTAGACATATCAAAAGCTTTTGATGGGGTCTGGCATAAAGCTGATTTCTGAACTACCCTCCAACGGCTTCCTTCTATCTGTAACTTCATTTTTTCATTACTTTTCTGACCATTTTATTGCTGCTGTGGCGGACGGTCCTTGATCTTCTAAGGTTTTAACAGCGGTGTTCCTCAGGATTCTGTCCTGCCACCCACTTTCTTTCTTTTATTTAGCGATGATGTTATCAACCAAATTTATTGCCATATCCATTCTTGTGCTGATGATACCACCCTGCATTTTTCCCATTTCTTTTCGTAGACATCCAAGCCTTCGGGAAGTAAACAGGTCAAGCAGGATTTCTGATTTCTCTAAAATTGTTCATTAGGACATAGAGAAATTAATAATGTTCAATTCCTCCATTTATCAACTAGACACAGCATTCCATACAAATATCCGCTCTTCTTCTGTGACACTCATTTGTTCCTCTCTTCTACACTGAACATCCTCGGTCTGTCTTTTACTTATAATCTAAACTAGAAACTTCACATCTTATTTCTAGCTAAAACATCTTCGAAGAAGTTAGGTTTTCTGAGTCGTCTCCGCCAGTTTTTTCACCCCCCACCTCCCCAGCTGCTAATTCTGTACAGGGGTCTTAACTGTCTATGTATGGAGTATGCTTCACATGAATGTGGGGGAGAGGGGCTCAACTCATACTTTCTTTTATTTTACACAGGGTGAAATCAAAACCTATTCATCTTATCAACTTTCCTCTAACTGACTATCGTCAGCCTCTATATCATCACCGCAATGTTGAATCTCTTTTACCGCTATTTTTATGCCAAGTGCTCTTTTGATCTTACTAACCATACGCCTCCCCTCCTTTCTTCTTTCTTTCACTCCTATTCTGTCTATTCTCACTAATGCAAGAATTAACCAGTGTTCTCAATCATTCATCCCTTTCTCTGGTAAACTCTCGAACTCCCTGCCTGCTTCTGTATTTTCACCTTCCTATGATTTGAACTCTTTCAAAAGAGATTTTTCAAGACTCTTATTTTGTATTTGGCGACTCCTACACCAGCATCAGAGTCCCCATCTGGGGAGGGGACCACGAATGTCCCAGGTCGGACTGCTCTTTTAATAACGACCCTAAGTGTCTTGACATCCCCCTCAACATTTTCTTCACTATCTTCTGCATCATTCGCGGTCTAAGATCTAATTTTCAATCTGTAAAACACCACCTCTCCTCTTCTAAACCTCATTTTCTTTTACTCACTGAAACGCAGGTGTCTGAGACAACTGACAGTAGCCCCTTTTCTGTTCCCTCCTACTTTCTCTAATCTAATTTTCAATCCAAAGCTGCTCTCATGCCCACGCTCTTGAATCTTTCGATTTTCCACCATCTGTCCACGACTACAGTGTCACTCTTAAACTAAATTTATCTGTGCTGTATACCTATCACTACTTAACTTCCAAATTGGAGCACATTCTGACTCTTTTCCCTTTTACAGAGATCTCCTTTCTTGGAGACTTCAGTGTTCACCACCAGCTTTAGTTTTCCTCTTCCTTCACTGACCATCCTGGTAAACTATCCTTCAACTTTGCTATCCTCCACGACCTAGAACAATTGGTGCTCATATTCCTGAATGTCTTGGAGATACGCCTAACATTCTTGACCTTTTCTTTACCTCTAATCCTTCTGCTTATGCTGTCACCCTCTCTTCTCCACTGGGCTTCTCCAACCACTATATCATATCTGTATCTTGTCGTATTGCTCCAATCCCTCGTCTGGATCCCCTTAGCGAAAGTGCCTCTGGTGTTTTGCCTCTGCTAGTTTGGGGAATCTGAGGAGGTATTTTGCTGATTTTCCTTGGAATGACTACTGTATTCATGTCAGAGACCAGTCTTTGTGTGCCGAGCGGATAGCAAAGGTGATAGTGTCTGATATAGAAGCATACATTCCTCACTCTTTTTCTCGACCTAAACCTTACAAACGTTGGTTTAACACAGCTTGTTCTTGTGTTAAACATGATAGAGATGTGGCCCACAAAAAGGTACTTAAGCCTTCCATCACCAGAACCTCATGTACTTTATATTGCTGCCCAGAAGCATGCCACGTCTGTTCTCTAGCTAGCCAAAAACTCCTTCATTAATAGAAAGTGTCAAAATCTTTCAAGATCTAACCCCCCTCGTGACTTCCGGCATCTAGCCAAAAATATCTCCAATAACTTTGCTTCTTCTTCTTCTTCTTTCCCTCCTTTATTTCAACCAGATGGCACCGTTGGTATCACATCTATCTCTAAAGCTGAAGTCTTCGCTCAAACCTTTGATAAATAACTCTACCTTCAACGATTCAGGGTTTGTTCTTCCCTCTACTCCACCCTCTGACTACTTCATGCTACCTATTAATATTCATCGCAATGATGTTTCCTATGCCCTCGCTAGCCTAAACACTCAGAAGGCTTATGAACCTGATGGGGTCCCTCCTATTGTTCTAAAAAAATATGCTTCTGTGCTTGCACCTTGCCTAGTCAAACTCTTTCAACACTGTCTGTCAACACCGACCTTTCTTACCGCCAATATGGGTTCCATCAAGACCGCTCTACTGTTGATCTCCTGGCTTTCCTTACTGAGTCTTTGTCATCCTCTTTTAGAGATTTTGGTGAAACTTTTGCTGTTGCCTTAGATATATCAAAAGCTTTTGATAGAATCTGCCACAAATCTTTGATTTCATAACTACCCTCCTATGGCTATAATCCTTCTCTCTTTAACTTCACCTCAAGCTTCCTTTTTGACCGTTCTATTGCTGCTGTGGTAGACGGTCACTGTTCTTCTCCTAAATCTATTAACAGTGGTGTTCCTCAAGGTTCTGTCCTGTCATCTACTCTCTTCTTAATATTCATCAATGTCCTTCTAAAGCAAACTTCTTGTCTCATCCACTCCTACGCTAATAATGCCACCCTGTACTTTTCCACAATTTTTCATAGACGTCCAACATTTCAGGAAGTAAACATTTCACGCAAGGAAGTCACAGAAGACCTGACTTCTGATCGTTCTATAATTTCTGATTGTGGCAGAGCAAACATGGTATTGTTCAGTTCCTCAAAACTTAATTCCTCCATCTATCAACTCAACACAATCTTCCAGACAACTATCCCCTCTTCTTCAATGAAACACAACTGTCCCGCTCTTCTACACTGAGCATCCTCGGTCTGTCCTTTACTTATCATCTGAACTGGAACCTTCACATCTCATCTCTAGTTAAAGCAGCTTCTATGAAGATAGGCATTCTGAGACGTCTACACCAGTTTTTCTCATCCCCCCAGCTGCTAACTCTGTACAAGTGCCTTATCCGTCCATGTATGGAGTATGCTTCACATGTCTGGGGTGGGGGTGTTCCACTCATACCGCTCTTCTAGACAGGGTGGAATCAAAAGTTTTTCGTCTCATCAACTCCTCCCCTCTAACTGACCGTCTTCAGCCTCTCTCTTATCGCCAAAATGTTGCATCTCTAGCTATATTTTACCGGTATTTTCATGCTAACTGTTCTTCTTGCTAACTGCATGCCTCCCTTCCTCCTGCGGCCTCGCTGCACAAGACTTTCTTCTTTCTCTCATCTGTATTCTGTCTACCTCTTTAATGCAGGAGTTAACAAGTATTCTCAGTCATTTATCCCTTTTTCTGGTAAACTTCTGTATTTTCATCCTGATATGACTTGAATTCCTTCAAGGTGAAGGTTTCAAGACACTTATCCTTTAATTTTTGACTACCCCTTTGGACCTTTGACTGGCATCTCAGTGGGCTTTTTTTTTTTTATTCTTGTTGCCCTTGGTCAGTGTCCCTCCTATATTAAAATAAATGCACCTCAGTGCGTTTTTTTTTTTTCGCAATTCCTGTTGCCTTTGGTTGGTAGTGCTCCTACATAAAGGATAAGAAAAATATTCTGTGAGTGTGGGTGGTTTTGTCTGGAAAGGGCAGTAGCTCGCAGAACATTATAAACCTTATAGATAGATGTTTTTTGTCGTAGCTGTGCCCCTAAAACGTTAGAACTTCGTTGTATGATTTTTCTCCAAGAAATGAACTATATATATATATATATATATATATATATATATATATATATATATATATATATATATATATATATATATATATATATATATATATATATATATATATATATATATATTTCGTTGTGCAGCGAGATAACGCAATTTATAATTAAGAAAGTGGTAAGAATGAATAAATGAATGAGAAAAGAATAATGAGAGAGAGAGAGAGAGAGAGACATAGGTTAGTTAGGAGCGAGACTTGGACGTGTCACGGACACGGAGCTACCAAGCCTGAAGCTTTTAGAATGATATTTATTCACGCAGTCACTCATGTTCCCTACATAGATTTCCTTTTTTTCCCCTTGACCATTCAATCTGAATCTCACCAGTATTCAGTAAAAGAGTTGCTTTTGACAATAAAGTAATCATTATTCATCTAGCATCCGCTAGTTTAATCAGTAGAAATTTTTTGAAGTAAAGTGTTTTATTTATGTAAGATAGCCCGGGGAGCAGAATGTGGACGAGTGTGCGCATGTATGTGTGTCGCCCCCTACCTTCCCCTTCATTATAACACATCCCTGTAGCACCAGAGGGAGTGTGTTGGGCGCATTTCCACTAAGTCACAGTAAGTCACACTAAGTCACTACCCAGCGCCTAGAGAGAGCAGACATTCTAAGACGAGCACTAGTATTTGATCGAAACTGAGACGGGATAGGAGTTAGGTCAATTGCCTTAAGGGGACAAGTAAGTCATTACCAGCCGTATGCCCTGGCCTACTTAAGGGTATATAGAATAGGAGTTTCCATCGTAGTCTGCCTGAGAAGGCAGTTGTGTAAAATACACCCAATACCCAAGGAAGTGACTCCTTGGCTGCATGTGGGCACTTGTTTTTAATAGTTTCTCGTGTCTTGTGAGTTTGTTTTGTCTTAAATGCTATTGCTGGTTGATGCAGTTCAGCCACAGAGGACTTGAGTAGTTAGCTATTTAGTGAACTTTACTCCCTTCTCAGATCCTGATAAGGCCTGTCATCCAGGAGGAAGTAAATGACACTACTCGAATTGATGCTATAATATGCTGTTGGACAGTGGTTGGATTCGTTGCGGAGAGTGGATGTCCAGCAAGGTGTTATACATCAACCATATATGTGTTCTTGTATGTTATAATTGTCTTTCTTAGATGCTTTTGTCGATTCTTTCACAGCTGTGGGTGTTAAGTATTGTTAGAGTATTTCCCTTGTCTGCAGATCGGTTAAACAGGCTGACGACTTCAATTAGTGTGACCTGGTGTTACGACAGTTGTGAAAAGGGTGCAGGAATCACAAGGGGCCCTGTCCAACTGTCTTTAAGCCATGCACTGAGTCCATGCAGGAGTTTCAGTGAAGCTAGTCCAGGTGTGGCAGTTTTGTAAAGGGGATGCGAATTGTGATCATAACAATATATATATATATATATATATATATATATATATATATATATATATATATATATATATATATATATATATATATATATATATATATATATATATATATATATATATATATATATATATATATATATATATTGTATATATATATATTGGAGGAAGACAGTAGACACCTGCCGAAACGATAATTACTCCCAGTGAGGTCTAAAGCACTGTTCAAGGGGTGCTGTGAACTTATCTTTAAACCCAGCTGTAACCTCACTGAACGTTTCCCTTTGTGTCTCAAAACACAAGGGGGCCAGTCACAGCCTGCCCTCTAAAGACAACTCTCTTCCTCCACACAAAACTACAAGCACCGAATAACACACACACCCTTCACTCAAAAATCTTAAAATCATCATGGCGACTCCTACACCAGCCTCGGAGTCCCCATCTGGGGAGGGGACCATAAATGTCCCCAGGTCGGACTGCCTTTCTGTCGACGACCCTAAGTGTCTTGACACCCCCCTCAACTTTTTCTTCGTTAACTTCTGCAACATTCGCGGTCTAAGATCTAATTTTCAATCTGTAGAACACCACCTCTCCTCTTCTAAACCTCATCTTCTTTTCCTCACTGAAACTCAGCTGTCTGAGGCAACTGACAACTGACATAAACTGCGTTTATGTGCGCAATGACTTAACCTGCTCTCGTGCCCACGCTCTTAAATCTTCCGAGTTTTCCACCATCTGGCTACGACTACAGAGTCACTCTCATACTAAATTTATCTGTGCTGTATACCTCTCACCTAACTCCTCTGATTATAAGAAATTCTTTGACTACTTAACTTCCAAAGTGGAGCACATTCTGACCCTCTTCCATTTTGCAGAGATCTCCATTCTTGGAGACTTCAATGTTCACCACCAGCTTTGGCTTTCCTCTCCCTTCACTGACCATCCTGGTGAACTAGCCTACAACTTTGCTATCCTTCATGACCTAGATCAATTGGTGCAACACCCTATTCGTATTCCTGACCGTCTTGGAGATACGCCCAACATTCTTGACCTTTTCCTGACCTCTAATCCTTCTGCTTATGCTGTCACCCTTTCTTCTCCATTAGGCTCCTCCGATCACAATCTCATCTTTATCTTGTCCTATCACTCCAATCCCTCCTCAGGATCCCCCTAAGCGAAGGTGCCTCTGGCGTTTTGCCTCTGCTAGTTGGGGGGACCTGAGGAGGTATTTTGCTGATTTTCCTTGGAATGACTACTGCTTCCGTGTCAGGGATCCGTCTTTGTGTGCTGAGCGCATAACAGAGGTGATAGTGTCTGGCATGGAGGCGTACATTCCTCACTCCTTTTCTCGTCCTAAACCTTCTAAACCTTGGTTTAACACAGCTTGTTCTCGTGCTATACATGATAGAGAAGTGGCCCAGAAAAGGTACTTAAGCCTTCCATCACCAGAATCTCATGCACTTTATATTTCTGCCCGGAACCATGCCAAGTTTGTTCTCCGACTAGCCAAAAACTCCTTCATTAACAGAAAATGTCAAAACCTTTCAAGATCTAACTCCCCTCATGATTTCTGGCATCTAGCCAAAAATATCTCCAATAACTTTGGTTCTTCTTTCCCTCCTTTATTTCAACAAGATGCACCACTGCTATCACATCTATTTCTAAAGCTGAACTCTTCGCTTAAACCTTTGCTAAAAACTCTACCTTGGACGATTCTGGGCTTGTTCCTCCCTCTCCTCCACCCTCTGACTATCTCATTAGTAGTTCTGAAATCCATTTTGGCATTTCTGATGTATTCAGACACAACATTAATTATTACTCGTGGGGCCTCGGTTAGGACTTGGATAGCAGATTTCGGACTAGGATCCTAGTCATCCGTGGTGGACTCCCTAGATTCGGTTCCGGACTTGAGTCTTGTCCAGACCTAGTTTAAGGGTGAATTAAGATGTAGGTGAAGGTACTGTAAGTTCCCATGGGTCACCTCTCTTTTTCACTTTCCCACATGGTATCTCATGAATGGTGTACTTGTCTTTCTTTGTTTGGGTGTATGTTACCCCACCTCTTCATCTTTGTCCGGATGTCCTCGATGCTATGCGTGCAATCTACTAAATCTTTATAATTTTATTCCGTGTGGGGCAGGTCTGCTTGGAATTTCCCATTGGTTCACACCAAACTAACCAAAGCAAAGCAGCTGTGTTGGTTTTGTTTATTTTACCTTTGGTATTTTAAAGTTACCACACTTATAATCTAAAGTTCGATATAACGAAAGCTTAGCATTCGATAGCATCTCATCCCTACGCATCTCAACACTATTCTTACACATTAAAAAAAAAGTAAATAATATATAAATAAATAAATAAATAAATAAATAAATATATATATATATATATATATATATATATATATATATATATATATATATATATATATATATATATATATATATATATATATATATATATATATATATATATATATATATATATATATATATATATATATATATATATATATATATATATATATATATATATATATATATATATATATATATATATATATATATATATATATATATATATATATATATATATATATATATATATATATATATATATATATATATATATATATATATATATATATATATATATATATATATATATATATATATATAATTTCTTGATATTTAATACATAAGTACTGAATTTGAATTATAAATTTCAATAATTATACATTATTTAGGTGCCTAGTACAAGGTACAATTGCATTGGGATTAATAGGTTTCCTATACACCCTACAACCAATTGAGCTCCGCAGTACCAACCCTCAAAGATGTTGACGTCCATTAAAATACCTAATTTTCATTATAGAGTAAACAAATTAATCGAAAATAATCCATACTGTTTGTAGAATATCAATTACAAACGTAGAATTATCTCGGACACCTACCAAATAGACTGATGTACCTGAGCATTTGATGCCTATAACCTGGTTTGTAAGAGGCTAGGATTCGTTTCGCGAAGTCGCACCCAAAAAATTAGGCTTAACAGTAGATGCAGTTACGCGCAGCTAAGTTGTAAACAGAGAGATAGTAAGAAGAAAGCGGGAACAGAACAGAGAGAGAGAAAGATGACAAGGAAAGAGTGAGAAGCGGACACGTCCATGGCGTGTACTACAGACGCGCCAGACTTTTGCCTATAAAACTTTGTACAAAATCTAAAGTTGTTCTTTTCCATTTGATTTCCCCACCCCTGCTTCTTCTTGAGAATTGAGATTAACGGGGCTGGTCCACTCCATTGTGTTATCAGTTTCTGTCCAGCCCCCAAGTAAAGCCCCTGTAATTTCCATGAAATAAATGTTTAACTGGGAAGAACAGGAACGTAGTGAGTGAGCGCCTGGCGGGGTGGGCGGTGAGCTTCTCGCCTACCAGTTCTCCACCCTCCCTTCTCCCACTTTCTCTCCCCCTATCATATGATCTAGCATGTGCACCACCCCTATCCTTCTCAGGTAGCCCGTGGGTGCATCCCTTTGTTCGTTAGTTGTGGATCGGATACGATGGAGGAGAGACATGGCACAAAGTTTAATACATGATAGGCAGGGTATATTATTGTTATACCTACGGGTGGGTTTACTTCGTGCCACATTATTATAATGAGTACTAGTTACGTCACACGGGAGGCCAGTATTTGAATAGTTTTCGTTTGTATTTGAAGGACATATCAGGGCACTCCCCTTCGGCTACTCCTGCAGGTTGATGGTGTCTCCACCTATAGTCTGTATTATTTGGCTATCCATCGTATTTGTACTCATATTCTGACGGGAGGAGACACAGTTCTCTCCCATTTTCTGCCGAAGTGCAGTGTTTTGTTGTGTATCTGGTGTGTATTTGAGTGTCGTCAATGTTGTGTGTCGTTTTTGTTAAAATGCTACTCACAACCGTGCTTCTCCGGAGTTAATGGATTATATAATATTTGAGCAAGGCTACAGCTGTTCACTTTCTTCCCGAATTTCCAGCAATTTTATAGGGGCTGGGAATCTTGTCTTCCGAATGATTTTATAAATGACTCTCTCTGGCCATAGAGCGCAATATTTCTGCTGGACAGTGGGTGGTTGTGTTACGCAGGGAAGTTTCGCTAGCGTGGTATTACCCTGGCCCTGTGTTCGTCGTCTATACTGTCCGTGCCCTAGAACGTGAGTCATTGGCTATTTCCTGCTAGAGGAATTAAGTTGACGTTTGTTATACTCCCTTTTTGAAAGGTGGGCTAAACTGAGTGGCGGCCTCAGAGATTTGATAGCTGTGTACGAGCAGCAGGTGTCTGAATTCGTTGTATTTATGCCCTGGACTAAGCTACGTAGGAGGTGGCTCAGGGAGGCTAACTGGAGTCAGTGACAGCTGTGAGAGGGGCTGAACTTGCTTGTAAATTTTTCAACCTAATGTTCTGGAAAATTTTAATCTCACCGGGACATGAAAGAACAAGAAATACTGCCCAGGTTCCTCACAATTACAAAACTCATTGTTTTATCTACAATTGAAGTCATTCTAATTGGGCAGTAGTTTGACACTGCCATTCTATTTATTTATTTATCTATTTATTTATTTATTTATATATTTACTTATTTATATATTTTCTTTTTTTATTGGGGGGGGCACAATATCTCTCGTGAATCTAATGGTTTTATAAAGATTATTAATTGATAAGTATCGTTTCCTAATCTCACTATTGCACTCATCTATGTGCTCGGATTCTTCTACCCCTAACAATTATTTAAAACTTTAAGCCTATTTCCTGTTCTACAGTCTCCTTGGTTATAGAAATATTCATCGACTTCTCATCTTCTCTGAAAATTTTATCGCTTTAAGGCATTTCAAGCATTTCCCGAGTAAATGGTTCTGCCCGTAACCATGACAAGTCTGTTCTACAACTAGCCAAAAACTTCTTCATTAACAGAAAATGTCAAAACCTTTCAAGATCTAACTCCCCTCGTGATTTCTGGCATCTAGCCAAAAATATCTCCAATAACTTTGCTTCTTCTTCTTTCCCTCCTCTATTTCAACAAGATGCACCACTGCTATCACATCTATTTCTAAAGCTGAACTCTTCGCTCAAACCTTTGCTAAAAACTCTACCTTGGACGATTCTGGGCTTGTTCCTCCCTCTCCTCCACCCTCTGACTACTTCATGCCACGTATTAAAATTTTTCGCAATGATGTTTTCCATGCCCTCGCTGGCCTCAACCCTCGGAAGGCTTATGGACCTGATGAGGTCCCTCCTATTGTTCTCTGAAACTGTGCCTCCGTGCTTGCACCTTGCCTAGTCAAGCTGTTTCAGCTATGTCTGTCAACATCTACCTTTCCTTCTTGCTGGAAGTTTGCCTACATTCAACCTGTTCCTAAAAAGGGTGACCGTTCTAATCCCTCAAACTACCGTCCTATTGCTTTAATTTCCTGCCAATCTAAAATTCATGAATCTATCCTCAACAGGAAGCTTCTTAAACATCTATCACTTCACAACCTTCTATCTGATCGCTAGTATGGGTTCCGTCAAGGCCGCTCTACTGGTGATCTTCTGGCTTTCCTTACTGAGTCTTGGTCATCCTCTTTTAGAGATTTTGGTGAAACTTTTGCTGTTGCATTGGACATATCAAAAGCTTTTGATAGAATCTGGCACAAAGCTTTGATTTCCAAACTACCCTCTTACGGCTTCTATCTTTCTCTCTGTAATTTAATCTCAAGTTTCTTTTCTGACCGTTCGATTGCTGCTGTGGTAGACGGTCACTGTTCTTCTCCTAAATCTATTAACAGTGGTGTTCCTCAGGGTTCTGTCCTGTTGCCCACTCTCTTTTTATTATTCATTAATGATCTTCTAAACCAAATTTCTTGTCCTATGCACTCCTACGCTGATGATACCACCCTGCACTTTTCCACGTCTTTCTACAGACGTCCAATCCTTCAGGAGGTGAACATTTCACGCAGGGAAGCCACAGAACGCTTGACTTCTGATCTTTCAAAAATTTTTGATTAAGGCAGAGCAAACTTGATATTGTTCAATGCCTCAAAAATTATATTTCTCCATCTATCAACTCGACACAACTTTCCAGACAACTATCCCCTCTTTTTCAGTGACACTCATCTGTCCCCATCTTCTACTCTGAACATCCTCGGTCTGTCCATTACTTATAATCTGAACTGGAAACGTCACATCTCATCTCTAGCTAAAACAGCTTCTATGAAGTTAGGCATTCTGAGACGTCTCCGCCAGTTTTTCTCATCCCCCCAGCTGCTAACTCTGTACAAGTGCCTTATCCGTCCATGTATGGAGTATGCTTCTCATGTCTATTGGGGGGTTCCACTCATACTGCTCTTCTAGACAGTGTGGAATCAAAAGCTTTTCGTCTCATCAACTCCTCTCCTTTAACTGACTGTCTCCAGCCCCTCTATCACCGCCGCAATGTTGCATCTCTACCTGTCTTCTACCGCTATTTTCATGCTAACTACTCTTCTGATCTTACTAACTGCATGCCTCCCCTCCTCCCGCGGCCTCGCTGCACAAGACTTTCTTCTTTCTCTCTCTCTCTCTCTCTCTCTCTCTCTCTCTCTCTCTCTCTCTCTCTCTCTCTCTCTCTCTCTCTCTCTCTCTCTCTCTCTCTCTCCTCTCTCTCTTTATATATATATATATATATATATATATATATATATATATATATATATATATATATATATATATATATATATATATATATATATATATATATATATATATATATATATATATATTTTTTTTTTTTTTTTTTTTTATTTATTTATTTATTTATTATATTTATTTATTTTTTTTTTTTATGTAGGAGGGACACTGGCCAAGGGCAACGAAAATCCAACAAAAAAAAAAGCCCACTGAGATGCCAGTCCCATAAAAGGGTCCAAATCGGTAGTCAAAAATTGAAGGATGAGTGCCCTGAAACCTCCCTTTTCAAAGAATTCAAGAAAACCAGAAGCAGGCAGAGAGTTCTAGAGTTCCAGAGTTCCAGAGTTCCAGAGAAAGGGGTGAATGATTGAGAATACTGGTTAACTTTTGCATTAGAGAGGTGGACAGAATAGGGGTGAGAAAAAGAAGAAAGTCTTGTGCAGTGAGGCTGAGGGAGGAGAGGAGGCATGCAGTTAGCAAGATTAGAAGAGCAGTTAGCATGAAAATAGCGTAGAAGACAGCTAGAGATGCAACATTTCGGTGGTGAGAGAGAGGCTGAAGACATGTGAAGCATATTCATACATGGACGGATAAGGCCCTTGTACAGAGTTAGCAGCTGGGGCGGTGAGAAAAACTCACGGAAACGTCTCAGAACATCTAATTTCATAGAAGCTGTTTTAGCTAGAGATGAGATGTTAAGTTTCCAGTTCAGATTATAAGTAATGGACAGACCGAGGATGTTCAGAGTAGAAGAGGGGGACAGTTGAGTGTCATAGAGGAAGAGGGGATAGTTGTCTGGAAGGTTGTGTCAAGTTGACAGATGGAGAAATTGAGTTTTGAGGCAATGAAGAATACCAAGTTTGCTGTACCCCGATCAGAAATTTAGAAAGATCAGAAGTAAGGCATTCTGTGGCTTCCCTGCGCGAAATGTTTAATTCCTGAAGGGTTGGGCGTCTATGAAAAGACGTTCAGAAGTGCAGGGTGGTATCATCAGCGTAGGAGTGGATGGTTTAAAAGATCATCAATGAATAATAAGAGAGTGGATGACATGACAGAACCATGAGGAACAAAACTGTTAATAGATTTAGGAGAATGAAGTTACTGAGAGAAGAATAAAAGCTGTAGAATTGTAGTTTGGAAATCAAAGCTTTGAACCAGACTCTACGAAAAGCTTTTGATATGACCAAGGCAACAGCAAAAGTTTCACCAAAATCTCTAAAAGAGGATGACCAAGACTCAGTAAGGAAAGCCAGGAGATCACCAGTAGAGCGGCCTTGATGGAACCCATACTGGCGATTAGATAGAAGGTTGTGAAGTGATAGATTTTTAAGAATCTACCTGTTGAGGATAGATACAAAAACTTTAGATAGGTAGGAAATTAAAGCAATAGGACAGTAGTTTGTGGGATTAGAACGGTCACCCTTTTTAGGAACAGGCTGAATGTAGGCAAGCTTCCCGCAAGAAGGAAAGGTAGATGTTGACAGACAGAGCTGAAAGATTTTGACTAGGCAAGGTGCAAGCACGGAGGCACAGTTTTGGAGAACAATAGCAGGGACCCCATCAGGTCCATAAGCCTTCCGAGGGTTTAGGCCAGCGAGGGCATGGAAAACATCATTGCGAAGAATTTTAATACGTGGCATGAAGTAGTCAGAGGGTGAGGAGATGGAGAAACAAGCCCAGAATCGTTCAAGGTAGAGTTTTTAGCAAAGGTTTCAGCGAAGACTTCAGCTTATAGAGGAGGGAAAGAAGAAGAAGCAAAGTTATTGGAGATATATTTGGCTAGATGCCAGAAGTCACGAGAGGAGTTAAATCTAGAAAGGTTTTGACACTTTCTGTTAATGAAGGAGTTTTTGGCTAGTTGGAGAACAGACTTGGCATGGTTCCGGGCAGAAATATAAAGTGCATGAGATTCTGGTGATAAAAAGCTTAAGTACCTTTTGTGGGCTACCTCTCTATCATGTATAGCACGAGAAGAAGCTGTGTTAAACCAAGGTTTAGAAGGTTTAGGTCGAGAAAAAGAGTGAGGAATGTACGCCACTATCACCTCTGTTACGCGATCAGCACACAAAGACGGGTCTCTGACACGGAAGCAGTAGTCATTCCAAGGAAAATCAGCAAAATACCTCCTCAGGTCCCCCATCTAGCAGAACAAACGGAGATCATCACCATATGCAAGGATAACAGACTCCTCCCCATCTTAGAAGCCCTACATATCAAGAACTTAGAGGCAAAGCTTAACATACAGAACCAAGACCTACAAGCGCTCCCGAGTATGAAGCGAAGCCCAAACCCAGCCGCTTCCAGCCAATCAGAAGCCGATCTGCTCGCGCCTAGACCCGAGGGAGCTGTATAAAAGGAGCCCGCGCCACTGGCCAGCGGGAAAAGATTCGAATACCTCCTAGTGAATGGTGATCGAGTCACCAACCCAGACCAGGTCACCAACACCTTCCAGACACACTGGCGTAACACCTTCCAACCACACCCTTTCCCTCTCCATCTCTCCATGAGCCCAGTATTGCCCACATACACCACATCATAGATCTTGTTCGCCAAAATCTAGCAAACACGCTACCACATAACATTATATAATTAACACGATTAAACCCCCAACAGCCTCTCATCATACCTATTGAGGAGGAGGATGTCGCCAGGTTGCTCAGGCATACTCCGCGGCGAGCCCCCGGCCCCTCAAGAATCACCTGGCCGATGCTGCGGAGCCTTCCTCCAGAAATCATATCCAGCCTGACAAAAATTTTCAACGCTTGCCTTGCCTCTGGATATTTCCCAAAGGCTTTCAAAGCTTCAAACATCACCCTTATTACCAACCCCGGTAAAAACTCTCACTTACCAGAAAACTCCCATAAGCCTCCTTGAAATTCTTGGAAAAACTTTTGAACGTCTAATAAATTTAAGACTGAGAGCTTTCCTCGAAGATAACGAATTGCTGGCGCCACAGCAGTTCGGTTTCTGGAGGAACGCCTCAACCGAGGACGCCCTTAACAGCACAATAGCCTACCTAAATTTCAACAAGCCATATTACAAAACAGCTCTTGTAATAAAAAATGTTAAAAAAGCATTTGACACCGTTTGGCACACCGGTCTAAAATACAAAATTTGCAATAACTTCAATCTTCCTTTCCTAACGCAACGCATCTTGCGTAGTTTTCTGGAAGAGAGACAGACAAGAATCCGCAACCAGGGTAACTTTTCGACTTTTTTTTATCCCTCAGGCTGGAGTCCCACAAGGCTCCGTACTCTCCCCCACCCTTTTCAACATGTATACAGCTGACCTATCCCCCCCCAGTCCACAATGACTCACTAACTATTCAATACGCGGACGATGTAACGCAATTGGCCCGTGCCAGGTCGTTAGATCTCCTCACCGACAAAATTCAACGGGAACTGACGGCGACTAGCCTATGAGAGATGAAATGGCGAATTCTCTCCCATCCCGAAAAATCAAGTCACTTATTCCAACATTAAAAGAAGCCAGCCCCGCCAAATTTCACTAAACAGAATTGTTCCAATCCCCACCCCTATTCCCATCAGTAACAACAACAAAGTGCTTGGCCTCACCATTGATAAGCACCTTAATTCCAACATACATATAAAACAAAAAGCAACCATAGCCGCTCGCTGTCGCGAAATCTTTCGCGACAGCAGTACAAAAACAAAACTTCACCTCTACAAAGCTTTCATTCTCCCTCTCTTAACCTACTGCCCTCTTGCCCTCTCTGTTTCTGCTCCCTCCAACCTCTCTAAACTTCAGAGGGTTCAGAATCGAGCAATTCGTTTCGCTCTTGGGACGAAATGGTTTGACCTCCGAACCTCTCTCTCCATTCACGAGGAGTCCAACATACCCCCCTTTAACATAACACTCCACAACAGAATCGAAAAACAACTAAGCTCATTCTCTGACAGACACACAATCACATACAATTTCATAACCAACCTCCCCCCAGCTTTCCGTCACCTGCCCCACTCCAACCTCCTTGACCCTCCCACTGTGCTTCCTGAACCTATTTTCAAATAATGGACTCCTCCTTTTCACTGTCTCTCTCTGCACCACTCAAGGTGTCTGAGTGGCATCATCGTCGTTCTCTCGTTCACATGGGCGGGCCCGTGTACCAACACCTAGTGTTTTTTTTTTTTCATATTTTTTGTCTTATGGCTTTGTATTCATATATATTTTTTTAAGCATTATTTTTATGTCTCGCAGCCTAGGTTTTAAGGAGGCACCGGACCGCTCCTGGGAAAGGGATGCGACAAAAAAAACACCCCCCATTAACATTCCATGCCTCTGAGCAAGGGAGAGGGCTCGTGTGCCAACACCTAATGTTTTTTTTTTTTTTTTCATATTTTTTTGTCTTATGGCTTTGTATTCATATTTTTGTTTT
>NC_087176.1:15284090-15346590 GCF_035594125.1 Scylla paramamosain
GTCCAGTTTAGATTATAAGAAAAGGACAGACCATGGATGTTCATTGAAGAAGAATGGGGACAGATGAGTGTGACACTTTCCCGACAGTTACACCCGCAGGACTTCCACCTCTCTATTTTACTTTGCGCTTTGTACAAATAAAGCTTGACCGGTCATTGAAAAGAGGGTATAGTTATTTCGAAGGTTGTGTCGAGTTGATGAGTGGAGGAATTGAGTTTTGAGAAAAATTGTGCAACACTAGTTTTAGAGATCTGTAGTCAGGCGTTCTATGGCTTCCTTGTGTGAGCCATATAATTCCTGAAGGGTTGGGCGTCTTTGAAAAGACGTGAAAAATGTGCATGGTGGAATCATGAACGTAGGAGTGGATAGGACAAAAAAAAAATCAGCTTAGAAGATCATTGATGAATAACAGGAAGAGAGTCGTCTTGAGAGAGCTCTCTCCTTCTGGTGTGTAGTTGGTAATAAGGGCGATGGAATCACAACTTGTAGCTTTGCCGTTTCTTTGACGAATAAATGAGACAGATAATACTGAGTATGCTCGCTTCAGTGTCTAGTCTTGCAATCCTTCCAGCTGGCTCTATGATCCTTAATCTATTTTGCCCGGCTGACAGGTGCCTACCAATGACGCACAAATACATTTGTTATGTGGTCTATGAAAAAAGAGCGTGTAATAATTGGTGAAAAATATGAGTCCTGTTGTTTCCTCAGGGGAGTAACACCTCTAGGTAGCAGGTAGGTGCAGTCAGGTATGTTTGGTAGGAAATTTTAATTTTAGGAATATCGATTGGAAACTGATGATGGGTAACAGTGAAGCAGAGGAATTTCTTATGGTAATTCAGGATTTTTTTTTAAACAGATAATCTTAGAGCCCACAAAGGGGAATGATATTCTAGACTTAATTCTAACTAACAAGGATGAACTAATTTCACAGGTGGAGGTTGGAGGACAGCTAGGTAACAGTGACCATTATGAAATTAGGTAGAAATTAAAATGGGAGGAAACTTTTAGAAGCAAAAACACTAGTAAAACACTTTAAAAGAGCAGATTTTGAGGAAATAGAAAGGTACCTCCAAGTAGTTGACTGGCAACGGAGGCAAGGGGAGGTAAGGTCCAGAACGGAGTTGAGAGAGATAAGTCAGGGTGAGGAAGGTGAGGTGAGGTGTGAGGATGAAGGGCAAGAGGAAGGGAGAAGTGTCCGGAAGGATCGGAGGAGTGAGAGAAGAGGGGATTTGTTTGAGTATGTTGGAGGTTCAGGTAATGCTGAGATGGGTGAGGTAAGGTCGAACCGAGTGGATTTTTTTTTTTTTTTTCGTAAATCCAGCAGATAATCAATGTATCTGCATCAGATATCTTTAGCGTTAATATTTTGTTTATTTTGAACAGTTAAACACTGGTTTTTACTTAGAAATATGGCGAAATAGAACAAAAAAATATTCCCCCCTATCCCCCTATTCCCCCCCTATCGAAATTTTTGTTTGGAGATGATTTAAATTTTTGACAAATATTTGAAAGTCAATATATTTTTTTTTTGACATTTCATCGAACAAAGAAAAAATATTATTGTACAAGAAAAAAAAAAAAACGATAGCAGACAATGTTCTCCTATCCTTCCTGATTACTATTTTTTTTTTTTTATTAAAGAAATTGGTTAATAAATAAAGGAGGAGATACGAGTTGAACATAGTCAATTTAACATGGGCTTAGGGATTTTACAAACCTCCCCTTGAGTCAGGTGAGTTACCGATAATATGGAGGCAGGCAAATGCAGTACCTGTTTCTCATAAAGGATATAAATTTTTTACGTTTAATTCCTGTCAGCTTAACTTCTGTTGTAGGTAAAATACTGGAGTCAGTAATAGCGAAAAAAAAAAAAAAAATTAGGGAGCATTTTAGACAAACACAACTCGATAAATCAGTCACAGCATGGCTTCACAAAAGGGACGTCTTGCCTGACGAACTTGTTAAGTTTTTACAGTAAGGTTTATGAGGCGGCAGATAATGATGATAGTTATGGCATCCTATATCTGGAATTTAGTAAAGCGTTTGACAAGGTACTTCATCAGTGGCTCCTGATAAAAGTTAGGGCGCATGGAATAGATGAGAATACCTTAGATTGGATAGGGTCGTGGCTAAGCGACAGGCGGCAGAGAGTTGTAATAAACGGCTCTAAATCCGAGTGGGGTCAAGTAATTAGTGGGGTGCCACAGGGATCAGTATTAGGGCCATTGTTGTTTGCAATATACATCAATGACTTGGATAGTGGAATTAGTAGTGATGCTAGTAAATTTGCGGATGACAAGAAGACAGGTAGATTAATTAGGTCAGAATTGGATGTCATCGCCTTGCAAGCAGATTTGGATAGGATGAACAAATAGAAAAAAAAAAAAAAACAGATGGCAAATCCAGTTTAATATCAACAAATGCAAAGTACTTAGCGTAGGTAGAGGAAACCCACACAGTAGGAACACAGTAAACAACGAAGCTCTGGTAGGTTCAAGGTACGAAAAAGATTTAGGAGATAGTTAGCTCTGAACTCCGTCTAAGAAAGCAAAGCATAGAGGCCAGAAACAAGGTAAATAAGGTATTATGATTCATTTTTAGAAGTGTTAAAAGCAGAAGTCCCGAAGTAATATTAAAGTTCTATTTGACGCTGGTCAGACCTCATCTAGACTACGCTGCGCAGTTCTGGTCCCATATTACCGAAAGTATATAGACCTATTAGAATCAATTCAAAGGAAAATGACTAAAAGGATACAGGGGATGAGGAGTACTCCTTACGGAGCGAGATTGAAGCTGTTAAATTTACATTCTTTTAAGAAACGTAGGTTAAGGGGGGACTTGATAGAAGTCTTCAATTGGTATAAGGATTATAACAAGGGGGACGTAAGTAAAATTCTTAGGATCAGTAACCAGGATAGAACAAGAAATAACGGGTTCAGGCTTGAAAAAAAAATAGATAAAAAAATAAAAAGAGATAGGAAGGAATTGGTTCTCAAAAAGAGTAGTAGATGAATGGACCAGATTCAGTAATCATATTGTTTGTGATCAATCATTAAGGAGCTTTAATGGGACTTGCAGGTGTGCTCTGCGTGTAGCTATGAGATGACAGACATACAGTTGCAGTGTCGCAACTTCGGGGATGCCACTTGGTAAAATTACGAATGGTTTATTATATATATATATATATATATATATATATATATATATATATATATATATATATATATATATATATATATATATATATATATATATATATATATATATATATATATATATATATATATATATATATATATATATATATATATATATATATATATATATATATATATATATATATATATATATATATATATAACATATTTTTATGACCCAGGTCTAGCCCTTCTCATATTTAGCACTAACTCTAACTTTCATAAGCTACTCCTAAGTAGCTCAGTGCAGGGCACAAATACTTGTATACAGGGTCTTTCTGGTTTTCTGTAATGATTAAACAAATTAAGTCAACACTGTTTCACCCACCAACAGGGAAGAGAGTATTACAACTGCCAAATAACTTCAAGTTGATGAGAAAGAGTCGCAAACCACGCTCTAAGGGGAACAACTACAACGAAGAACACACACATATTAAGTTTATAATAATCTGTGAGCTGCCTTCCTCAAAATACGGGGTCTCCCACGCCCACAGACTATTATATCCTCCTGTCGGCAGGCAGTATATTTACAGTCTCCCAGAGGATAGACAAATACCACCAATACACGGTAAAGCCCGGGGAGAAAGGTATCAGCAACTGTTCAACAGATAATCTCTATATCCTCTGGCTCCAAAGCTTTCAGTAGAGCTCTGAACCTCGGTAACATTTAACGTCACAATGACTCAAATAGAATGACTCAAATAGAAGATAACAGACGCAACCCAAGAAGGTCAGGAAATCACACTTGGCTCCCCAACACCACACAATTATAATAGACGCATGGGCGGGCAAGGGGAGCACTCGTCACCCACGAGTCTAACCGGCACAAAATATTCAGTCAATCCAGTAACTGTCGCTTATCCTAGTTAATCGGCAGACCCTTACTGCCGCTAGCTCATATGCGATACTGCCTAATAGGAGCCTCTAATATATATATATATATATATATATATATATATATATATATATATATATATATATATATATATATATATATATATATATATATATATATATATATATATATATCCCCAAACCACGTGCCAACACTCCGTCCCTCGCAACAACCTAAGGACGTCAGTCCCATACGACAGCAGAGGCCTAACTGCTGAAGAAAGAGATACCCCACGAGGCTTAAGGGGGAACACGCGAGCAGGCGAGATCATTTGATGGGGGAGTAGGAAGAAAGTGGGAGTGGGGGAAACGGGGTTGTGAGAGGCCCGCCTTCCGCTCCACTGGACACTGCACTCACTGTTTTCCCTCCCTGCAAAACATTTAAGTTTCAAAATTTCTTTCGGCTTTATTTAGGAAGCTGCGTCTAAGCAAATCACACAGTGTGACAAAGACTTTCTTCCTCTACATACCTCTGCAGTCTCAACTCTCATAAAAAAAATAAAAAAAAATAAAATATAATAAAATAAAAAAAAGGGGAGGATGTAAATTGAATGATGAAGGTTAACTTTAGATTTACACAAATATTACCGTAACTTACACCACGCTCGTATACACGTGTCAAGGTCCTGCGCTCCCCCTCCCCCCCTTCTCTCTCTCTCTCTCTCTCTCTCTCTCTCTCTCTCTCTCTCTCTCTCTCTCTCTCTCTCTCTGTTCTTTACTATATATATATATATATATATATATATATATATATATATATATATATATATATATATATATATATATATATATATATATGAAAACTGAAGGACAGTTACAGAGGCGGAGCATAATGACGATGGACACAAGAGCGCGTGAAGTATGGAATGTGACGGGAAGAAGAAGGGTGACGAAGAGGAGAGGGAGGCTGCAAAGGAGATGGGGTTGGAAGATGAGGTGAAGGGAGAAACAGGAGGGTGCGCCGAATGTGGCTGGCGTGAACGCATCTCTCCTCGTTTGTTTCGTGCACTCCTTTAGGGAACTCAGACGAGGTGTGAATGGTTGAAAAGTAGGGTGAGACAGGTGAGATGTGAAGGGGCGCGATCCACATGTCGGTGTGCGCCCATATGGTTCTGAGCATAAAGACGTGCAAAAAAATAATATATGGTACAGTAGTAATAATATAATCATAATAATAATTATATTATTAATATTATTAATTATAATTTATTATTACTATGATGATAATAAAAAATAATAATAATGATAAGAATAATATTAATAATAATAATAATAATAATAATAATAATAACAATAATAATAATAATAATAATAATGATAATAATAATAATAATAATAATAATAATAATAATAATATTAATAATAATAATGATAATTATTTTCATTATTATTATTATTATTATTATTATTATTATTATTAACGACAACAACAATGATAATTAAAAGAAAATGGAACATAGACATGCTTATATCGAATTATGTATTTATGCATATATAATATACGCAAAATACATGGAAGGAAGTTATTTATATTTTTCAAGGTGCATATATTTTACTTTTGTCTTCAAACTGGTTCGTGAAGTAATACTGGCTTCATAAATAATGTTGCGCTCTAAATGATATACCCCGTTGTGTAAAAGATATTTTGTAAAACGGTATTCTTAGGATGTTATGTTTGCTGATATCACTGCGTGTCATTATCTGGATGTTGCTGTCTCTGGGGAAGGAATGAAACGTTCAAAATACATTTTTTATTTATTTATTTATTTATTTATTTATTTTTATATATATATTTTTTTTTCTTTTTTTTGTGTAGAAGGGACACCGGCATTGAGATGTCGGTCCACGAATAGGGTCCAAAGCAATAGATAAAATTTTTCTTGAAACCTCCCTCTTGAAGAAGCTGAAGTCATAGGAAAGTGGAAATACAGAAGCAGGCAGGGAGCTCCACAGCTTACCAGAGAAAGGGATGAATGATTGAGATTTTTTTTTTTTTTTTATGTAGAAAGGACACTGGCCAAGGTCAACAAAAATCTAATAAAAAAAAATGCCCACTGAAATGCCAGTCCCATAAAAGGGTCAAAGCAGTAGTCAAAAATTGGTGGATAAGTGTCTTGAAACCTCCCTCTTGAAGGAATTCAAGTCATAGGAAGGTGGAAATACAGAGGCAGGCAGGGAGTTCCAGAGTTTACCAGAGAAAGGGATGAATGAATGAGAATACTGGTTAACTCTTGCGTTAGAGAGGTGGACAGAATAGGGGTGAGAGAAAGAAGAAAGTCTTGTGCAGCGAGGCCGCGGAAGGAGGGGAGGCATGCAGTTAGCAAGATCAGAAGAGCAGTTAGCATGAAAATAACGGTAGAAAACAGCTAGATATGCAACATTGAGGCGGTGAGAGAGAGGCTGAAGACAGTCAGTTAGAGGAGAGGAGTTGATGAGACGAAAAGCTTTTGATTCCACCCTGTCTAGAAGAGCAGTATGAGTGGAACCCCCCAGACATGTGAAGCATACTCCATACATGAACGGATAAGGCCCTTGTACAGAGTTAGCAGCTGGGGGGGGTGAGAAAAACTGGCGGAGACGTCTCAGAACACCTAACTTCATAGAAGCTGTTTTAGCTAGAGATGAGATGTAAAGTTTCCAGTTCAGATTACAAGTAAAGGACAGACCGACGATATTCAGTGTAGAAGAGGGGGACAGTTGAGTGTCATTGAAGAAGAGGGGATAGTTGTCTGGAAGGTTGTGTCGAGTTGATAGATGGAGGAATTGAGTTTTTGAGGCATTGAACAATACTAAGTTTCCTATGCCCCAATCAGAAATTTTAGAAAGATCAGAAGTCAGGCGTTCTGTGGCTTCCCTGCGTGATATGTTTACCTCCTGAAGGGTTGGACGTCTATGAAAAGACGTGGAAAAGTACAGGGTGGTATCATCAGTGTAGGAGTGGATAGGACAAGAAGTTTTGTTTAGAAGATCATTAATGAATAATAAGAAGAGAGTGGGTGACAGGACAGAACCCTTTGGAACACCACTGTTAATAGATTTAGGAGAAGAACAGTGACCGTCCACCACAGCAGCAATATAACGGTCAAAAAGGAAACTTGAGATGAAGTTACAGAGAAAAGGATAGAAACCGTAGGAGTTTAGTTTGGAAATCAAAGCTTTGTGCCAGACTCTATGAAAAGCTTTTGATATGTCCAAGGCAACAGCAAAAGTTTCACCAAAATCTCTAAAAGAGGATGACCAAGACTCAGTAAGGAAAGCAAGAAGATCATCAGTAGAGCGGCCTTGACGGAACCCATACTGGCGATTAGATAGAAGGTTGTGAAGTGATAGATGTTTAAGAATCTTCCTGTTGAGGATAGATTCAAAAACTTTAGATAGGCATGATATTAAAGCAATAGGACGGTAGTTTGAGGGATTAGAACGGTCACCCTTTTTAGGAACAGGTTGAATGTAGGCAAACTTCCAGCAAGAAGGAAAGGTAGATGTTGACAGACAGAGCTGAAAGAGTTTAACTAGGCAAGGTGCAAGCACGGAGGCACAGTTTCGGAGAACAATAGGAGGGACCCCATCAGGTCCATAAGCCTTCCGAGGGTTTAGGCCAGGGAGGGCATGGAAAACATCATTACGAAGAATTTTAATAGGTGGCATGAAGTAGTCAGAGGGTGGAGGAGAGGGAGGAACAAGCCCAGAATCGTCCAAGGTAGAGTTTCTAGCAAAGGTTTGAGCAAAGAGTTCAGCTTTAGAAATAGACTGGTTAACTCTTGCATTAGAGATGTGGATAGAATAGGGATGAGAGAAAGAAAAAATTCTTGTGCAGTGGGGTTGTGAGAGGGGGAAAAACATGCAGTTAGCAAGATCAAAAGAGTAGTTAGCATTAAAATAGCGGTAAATGAGATCAGGTGATGCAACAGTACGGCGATGAGAAAGAGGAAGAGGCTGAGGACAGTCAGCTAAAAGAGAAGAGTTGATGAGACAAAAAGCATTTGATTCCACCCTGTCTAAAACAGCGGTGTGAGTGAAATCCCCCCAGACATGTTACACACACTCCATACATGGATGGATGACGCCTCGGTACAAAATTAGCAGCTGAAAGGCTGTGAATAACTGGCGGTGATGTCTTAGAACGCCTAACTTCATAGAACCTGTTTCACCTAGAAATTAAATGTGAAGTTTCCAGTTTAGATTATAAGTAAAGGACACGCCGATGATGTTCAGTGTAGAAGAGGGGGACAGCTGAGTGTCATTGAAGAAGAGGGGATAGTTGTCTAGAAGGATGTGTCGAGCTGATATATGGAGGAAGTGAGTTTTTGAGGCATTGAAGAATACTAGGTTTGCTCTGCAACAATCATAAATTTTAAAGAGAATAGAAGTCAGCCGTTCTGTGGCTTCTCTGCGTGAAATGTTTACTTCCGGAAGGGTTGGACGTCTACGAAAAGACGTGCAAATGTGCAGGGTGGTATCATCAGCGTAGGAGTGGATAGGACAAAGAGTTTGGTTTAAAAGATCATTGATGAATAATGCAAAGAGAGTGGGTGACAGGACAGAACCCTAAGGAACACCACTGCTAATAGATTTAGGAGAAGAACAGTGACCGTCCACCACAGCAGCAATAGAACGGTCAGAAACGAAACTTACGATGAAGTTACAGAGAAAAGGATAGAAGCCGTACGAGGGTAATTTGCAAATAATAAGAAAATTGTGCCATATTCTATCTGAAGCTTTTGATATCTCTAAGGTAACAGCAAAAGTTTCACCAAAATCTCTAAAAGAGGATGAGCAAGACTCAATAAAGAAAGCCAGATCACCAGTAGAGCGGCCTTAACGGAACCCATACTGTCGATCAGATAGAAGGTTGTGAAGTGATAGATGTTTAAGAATATTCCTGTTAAGGAAAAATTCAAAACTTTAGATAGGCATGAAATTAAATGAATAAGATGGGAGTCTGATGGCTTAAAACGGTCACCCTTTTTAGGAACAGGTTGAATGTAGGCAAACTTCCAGCAAGAAGGAAAGGTAGATGTTGACAGACAGAGGTGAAAGAGTTTAACTAGGCAAGGTGCAAGCACGGAGGCACAGTTTCGGAGAACAATAGGAGGGACCCCATCAGGTCCATAAGCCTTCCGAGGGTTTAGGCCAGCGAGGGCATGGAAAACATCATTACGAAGAATTTTAATAGGTGGCATGAAGTAGTCAGAGGGTGGAGGAGAGGGAGGAACAAGCCCAGAATCGTCCAAGGTAGAGTTTTTAGCAAAGATTTGAGCAAAGACTTCAGCTTTAGAAATAGACTGGTTAACTCTTGCATTAGAGATGTGGATAGAATAGGGATGAGAGAAAGAAAAAATTCTTGTGCAGTGGGGTTGTGAGAGGGGGAAAAACATGCAGTTAGCAAGATCAAAAGAGTAGTTAGCATTAAAATAGCGGTAAATGAGATCAGGTGATGCAACAGTACGGCCTATCTAAAGTTCAAAACTTTAGATAGGCATGAAATTAAATGAATAAGATGGGAGTCTGATGGCTTAAAACGGTCACCCTTTTTAGGAACAGGCTGAATATATCCAAATTACTAGCAAGAAGGAAAGGTAGATTTTGACAGACAGAGTTGAAAGAATTTGACAAGGCCAGATGCAAGCAAGGATGCGCAGTTTCGAAGAACAATAGGATCTGATTGACTGATTGATTTAATTTATGGCGTTGCAACATCGCGGTCACATGGCGGCGATAGAAACCTTTTAAACGCGACAAAGATTGCAGTTCTTAAAATATCGGTATTAAAAACAAAATTATAGGTATGGTAAACATGTATAAAAACACTTTATAAGAAAACATAAAAAGGAGATGGGAATAGTCATAAAAGAAAATGAGAGGGTTTGTGTTACTTAATTTAATTTGATTTAATTAAAGTGAGTGGGTACTGAACCCAATGACCTAGACCATTTTTTCTGGGGTTGTTCATTCCATACTCAAGACACTGACCTCACTGACCAAGGTATATGGCGTTGTTCGTTATGCGCCCAAAACACTGACCTCACTGATCCAGATATCTGGCGTTGTTTGTTACGTGTCCAAGACACTGACCCCACTGACCCAGGCTCCAAGACCCAGCGTTTTTCGTTATGTGTTTTCCTCACTTGCCCTAATGTTCTCCCAGTGCAAAAATAAGGTTCTGCCCAACATTATATTACTTATAAAATAAATAGATAAACAGTTAAAAAGGTAATCTATAATTTGTTTAAAAGATCAGACTTCTCCACGAATATAAGAACCTCATGTCCGTGGAGAGAGCCCTGTCTCCAAGTATCAGTGACATCTAGAAGATCCCAAATTCATCGCGATAGCGGAAAAGATATCGTTCCCGCAGCTCCACCAGGCTGGGACACTCCACTAGAAAGTGTCGCACTGTAAGGGGAACTAAGCAGTCATCACAGAATGGTTGAGTTTCCCTGGATATGAGATAACCATGAGTGAGATGTATGTGACCTGTCCAGAGACGGGCCAGTGCAGTCTCTGAGCAGCGCTCCTGCACATGGACTTGGACATCCTTGGGCAGAAAGTTACAGAAGTTATCTCAACCATCTTAGTGGTGGCAACCACATCTTCCCATCTGCTCTGCCAACTGGCGAGATATGCCACCCTTATACTGGATTATAAATCATGAAAGGGAATGGGGGTGGAAGGAGCAACCCGAGTTGCCGCCTCTTTAGCCAACCTATCAGCCTTCTCATTCCCATGAACTCCCACATGTGCAGGTACTCAGCAAAATGTTATGTGATATCCTATGCGCTAAAGCAGGTAAATCCACTCTAAAACAAATAAAATTAGGTGAGGGAGAGAGGAAGTAAAATGCTCCAGGGCAGATAACGCACTACGGGAGTCACTTAAAATAGTGAAACTTGAAACCGGTAAAGAAAAAATAATTTTAGGGCAAGAATAATGGCAGATAACTATGCCATAAAAACAGAAGCAACTCTAGGAAGGCTACCGCCTCGACAGAAGGGAGAGAATATAACGCTATATCCCACTCCTGCATCAGATTTTGAACCATCTGTGTAGACAGGGACGGAGCCAGTGTGTCGAAGAGTGTTCCAAAAATAAAGCACGAGATTCGTACTGTGGTAATGATTTTTTATTATTAACAATAGGAGGCCAGATCGATACCCGCGAAAATTGCCAGTACCCGACCCTTTGAAGGCGATGGGGACAAATGGAGAAGGAGGGTATATCAAAATCTTTCATGGCAGACCCGACCCGATATCAAAAAGACTTGGGAAAACTACGGCGAACATCATATAAGGGAGAACGTGCATCATAAGAAACTATTGTACAAGTGACAGACTCAAAAAGACGGTGGACTCGATACTATCACCTAATAACTAGAAACTGACGGCGTAGGTCCAATGACAGGACACCAATGTCCACCAGTAAGTTAAAAATTGGGGATGAACGAAACGTACTAATTGCAAGGCGAATACCAGCATGATGCACCGACTTTAACACACGGAGCCGAGCCTTAGTAGCAGACGAATGGATTTTACAACCGTACTGTAATTTAGAATGAATAACAGTTCGGTGCAAGGCTACGTGGGTCTGTTTGTCAGCACCCCAAGAAGTATGAGCCAAAACTCTTAGAAGTGACAGCGCCTTCATGCATGCTGCCTTATTATAACGAAGGTCGGGTATCCCAGTCAGGCGATTGTCTAATATAAGTTTCTTTCATACAAGATATTCTACTATAATATAGATACAAGTCTGGATCAGGGTAAACACCACGAAGGCGGCAAAAAAGCTTGGCCACAGTCTTTGAAAACGAGAAACGAAATCGCCGAGTTGCGACTCACTGAGAAATCCTATTGAATTCCACCTGCAGCTTCCTCTTAATCAATGGCATCCGAGCTGCAGAAAAGGAGATAGACAAGTGATCAGCATATAAGCTACCAAGAACTCCTTCTGGAAGTTCACCAATGACACTATTTATAGCTACAGCAAAAAGTGTGAAAATAAGTATACATCCTTGCGGCACGCAATCTTCATGCGAGCGTACTCGTCAGATCGCCACCAGCTCGTACTCGTAAAAAAAATAAAAATAAAATAAAAAACGACGAGATAAAAACTGTTGTATGAAAATAGGAGTCGGCCACAAAAACCAAACTCAAACAAAGTAAAATACCATGACGCCAGGTTGTGTCGTAAGCTTTCTCTAAATCAAGAAAAGGCAGTGACACGGTGTTGCAAATGCCTTATAAATGGAAGATTCCAGAGACAATAAAACATCAATCGTAGATCTCATTTTCTGGAAAGCATACTGAAAAGTAGACAAGTAATTGCCCTCTCTCTCCAAGTACCACATAAGCCTGATATTCACCATATTTTCTAGCAACTTACAAATGTATAAAGTTAAAGAAACTTGATGATAATTGGTCGCTAGCTGATGATATTTGCCAGGCTTTGGAATGGGAATAATTACAGCCACACCCCAAGAAGATGGAAAATCATCGGTATTCCAGATAGTTATAGCTATTTTTCCAAAGTTACACAGATCGAATAGAAAGGTAAATGCTACATCGGGCATGTGGCGCCAAAAGAAATATGGAAAGTCATCGGGACCAGGGGATGAATCATGGCACTGGGACAAATCCATGCGTAGCTCAGACCGAGAAAATTGGACATTATAAGACTCTCCACCAGGGGAGGCAAAATTTATGCCAACAGGTTCCAAATGTCGACGATGAAGTGCCATAGGTGTTGTTGGATCCTTTCTAGAGATACTTGCAAAGTCCTCTGCAAACAGATCGGCAAATGTCTTTGGGTCTGCCACCGTGCCCCCATCGTGGGATAAAACAGGTCGAGGAGGAGCAAAGTACATCCTAAATATTTTGTGAACTCTGTTGAAGACCTCGGTGAGTGGTGTGCGAACTGTGATGGAAGAGACATAACTCTTCAAAGACTCTTGCCGAACCCTCTTTAAGGTGCGGCGAGCACGGGCACGCGCTCGCCGAATAGCTTCAAAATAATGGACGTTCCCAGGATGCCGCCGAAGACGATAAAAGGCAGCACGTTTTTCTTGAACAGTGGTTGTACAGTCTGCATCCCACCATGGAACATGACGTTTAGGAAACTGACCAGAGATATTAGGGATGAACTGAATAGCGCCAGAGTGCAAGACATCAATGAAATATGTTGCAGTCTCATCACACTTTCCTGTTTCATCCACTGAGCGGGCAGGGGTGCTGAGATTTTTTAATAGGTTCCAATCCGCCTTATCTACCCACTATTGAGGAAAACGTGACGGTGGTGCAGAATGAGTTGACCCCAATAAAACTTCTTTTTTTTTTATGTAGAAGGGACACTAGCCAAGAGCAACATAAATCCAATAAAAAAAATGCCGACTGAAAAGCTAGTCCCATAAAAGGGTCAAAGCAGTAGTCACAAATTGATAGATAAATGTCTTGAAACCTCTCTCTTAAAGGAATTAAAGTCATAGGAAGAAGGAAATACAGAAGCAGGCAGGGAGTTCCAGAGTTTACCAGAGAAAGGGATGAATGATTGAGAATACTGGTTTACTCTTGCGTTAGTGAGGTGGACAGAATAGGGGTGAGAGAAAGAAGAAAGTCTTGTGCAGCGAGGCCGCGGGAGGAGGGGAGGCATACAATTAGCAAGATCAGAAGTGCAGTTAGCATAAAAATAGCGGTAGAAGACAGCTAGAGATACAACATTGCGGCGGTGTGAGAGAGGTTGAAGACAGTCAGTTAGAGGATAGGAGTTGATGAGACGAAAAGCTTTTGATTCCACCCTGTCTAGAAGAGCTGTATGAGTGGAACCCCCCAGACATGTGAAGCTTACATGGACGGATAAGGCCCTTGTACAGAGTTAGGAGCTGGGGGGAGTGAGAAAAAACTGGCAGAGACGTCTCAGAACACCTAACGCCATAGAAGCTGTTTTATCTGAGATATGAAGTTTTCAATTCAGATTATAAGTAAAGGAAAGACCGAGGATGTTCATTGTAGAAGAGGGGGACAGTTGAGTATCATTGAAGAAGAGGGGATAGTTGTCTGGAAGGCTGTGTCGAGTTAATAGATGGAGGAATTGAATTTTTGAGGCATTAAACAATACCAAGTTTCCTCTGCCCCAATCAGAAATTTTAGAAAGATCAGAAGTCAAACGTTCTGTGGCTTCCCTGCGTGAAATGTTTACCTCCTGAAGGGTTGGACATCTATGAAAAGACGTGGAAAAGTGCAGGGTGGTATCATCAGCGTATGAGTGGATAGGACAAGAAGTTTGATTTAGAAGATCATCAGTGAATAATAAGAAGAAAGTGGGTGACAGGACATAACCCTGAGGAACACCACTGTTAGTAGATTTAAGAGAAGAACAGTGACCGTCTACAACAGCAGCAATAGGACGGTCAGAAAGGAAACTTGAGATGAAGTTACAGAGAGAAGGATAGAAGCCGCAGGAGAGTAGTTTGGAAATCAAAGCTTTGTGCCAGAGTCTATCAAAAGCTTTCGATATGTTCAAGGCAACAGCAAAAGTTCACCAAAATCTCTAAAAGAGGAGGACCAAGACTCAGTAAGGAAAGCCAAAAGATCACCAGTACACTGGCCTTGATGGAACCCATACTGGCGATCAGATAGAAGGTTGTGAAGTGATAGATGTGTAAGAATCTTCCTGTTGAGGATTTATTCAAAAACTTCAGATAGGCAGGAAATTAAAGCAATAGGACGGTAGATTGAGGGATTAGAACGGTCATCCTTTTTAGGAACAGGCTGAATGTAGGCAAACTTCCAGCAAGAAGAAAAGGTAGATGCTGACAGACAGAGCTGAAAGACTTTGACTAGGCAAGGTGCAAACACGGAGGCACAGTTTCGGAGAACAATAGGAGGGAGCCCATCAGGTCCATAAGCCTTCCGACGTTTAGGCCAGCAAGGGCATGGAAAACATCATCGCGAAGAATTTTAATAGGTAGCGTGAAGTAGTCAGAGGGTGGAGGAGAGGGAGGAACAAGCCCAGAATCGTCCAAGGTAGGGTTTTTAACAAAGGTTTGAGAGAAAAGTTCAGCTTTGCAAATAGATGTGATAGCAGTGGTGCCAACTGGTTGAAATAAAGGAGGGAAAGAAGAAGCAAAGTTATTGGAGATATTTTTGGCTAGATGCCAGAAATCACGAGGGGAGTTAGATATCGATTTAGATCTTTCTGTTAATGAAGGAGTTTTTGGCTAGTTGGACAACAGACTTGGCATGCTTCAAGGCAGGAATATAAAGTGTATGAGATTCTGGTGATGGAAGGCTTAAGTACCTTTTGTGGGCCACCTCTCTATCATGTATAGCACGAGAACAAGCTGTGTTAAACCAAGGTTTGGAAGGTTTCATTCGAGAAAAAGAGTGAGGAATGTACGCCTCCATGCCAGACACTATAACCTCTGTTATGCGCTCAGCACACAAAGACAGGTCTCTGACATGGAAGCAGTAGTCATTTCAAGGAAAATCAGCAAAATACCTCCTCAGGTCCCCCCTAACTAGCAGAGGCAAAACGCCAGAGGCACCTTCGCTTAGGGGGATCCTGAGGAGTGATTGGAGCGATAGGACAAGATACAGATATGAGATTGTGATCGGAGGAGCCCAACAGAGAAGAAAGGGTGACAGCATAAGCAAAAGGATTAGAGGTCAGGAAAAGGTCAAGAATGTTAGGCGTATCTCGAAGATGGTCAGGAATACGTGTAGGGTGTTGCACCAATTGCTCTAGGTCGTGAAGGATAGGAAAGTTGAAGGCTAGTTCACCAGGATGGTCAGTGAAGGGAGAAGAAAGCCAAAGCTGGTGGAGGACATTGAAGTCTCCAAGAATGGAGATCTCTGCAAAAGGGAATATGGTCAGAATGTGCTCCACTTTGGAAGTTAAGCAGTCAAAAAATTTCTTATAGTCAGAGGAGTTAGGTGAGAGGTATAAATCACAGATAAATTTAGTTTGAGAGTGACTCTGTAGACGTAGACAGATGGTGGAAAACTCGGAAGATTCAAGAGCGTGAGCATGAGAGCAGATTAAGTCATTGCGCACATAAATGCAACATCCAGCTTTGGATAAAAAATGAGGATAAAGAAAGTAGGAGGAAACAGAAAAGGGGCTACTGTCAGTTGCCTCAGACACCTGAGTTTCAGTGAGGAAAAGAAGATGAGGTTTAGAAGAGGAGAGGTGGTGTTCTACAGATTGAAAATTAGATCTTAGACCGCGAATGTTGCAGAAGTTAATGAAGAAAAAGTTGAGGGGGGTGTCAAGACAGAGTAAAAAGGTTGTGTGTGTTATTAGGTGCTTGTAGTTTTGTGTAGAGGAAGAGAGTTGTCTTTAGAGGGCAGGCTGTGACTGCCCCCTTGTATTGTGAGACACAAAGGGAAACGTTCAGTGATCGCTCCTATACAGGTCTGGTAAAACTTTCCAGTTGAAATCAAGAAAAGATTTAGAAGTATGGAGAGAGAGAGATCTATTATTGTAAAAGTACTGGTTTGACTGTGGAAATGGGTTATGTCTCCAGAGTTTAAAATTTCCAATCCTGAATCCTCGATAAAAGAAACAATTAAAAGACCACCATGGTTGACAGCGTCATCATCCCACAAAGGATGGAAGCCTTTGAAGTCTCCCAATAAAATAAAAGGATAAGAGATAGCATTTAAAATATTATCAAGTCCATTTCTTTGGATAGGAACACTAAGCAGATACATACAGCACAATTAATAAAAGCGATTTATAAAAACCTTAAGAGTAACAACCGGCGAGTGAATCTGCAAGTGGATAAAGGGAATACCATTGCGAATAAAGATGGAAGTGCCACCGTGGTAGCCCAGAGCAGGAAATAGAGTGGAGAAGAAAGCACGATACCTAGAAGGACAAAAGTGAGTTGATTCTCTGAGCATTATCTCTTGTAAACAAATGCAATCAGGAAAAAATTTAAAGATCAACACCCGGAGTTCTTCCCAGGAGACACGCAAACCACGACAATTCCACTGCTGGATCATCAATTTTACTATTTTGTTGGGGTTTTCAGGGAAGCCGCAGTTAAAAGCTTCCCTTTGCCAACCTGAATAGTTACCGTACTCAGCCGGCGAGTCTTATCTGATCCTTCGTTACTTGTAGGCGCAGAAACCTGAAATTTTGTAACTGGTGTGGGAATAGCTACCCGCATACAAGTCTCCGAAAGTCCTGAAGAAACCAGAGGAGGAGAATTCTTCGACAATGACGTATCGGTATCGCTCTTAGAGAAGGACTTATTTGGAAGATGGGCAGAGAAAGCCTCTATATTTATATCAGAATTGGATGAATCACTTTGATTACGTCCGGCTCAGGGACATCTGACGTTCCCACAGGAATTTTCCTAGGGGGGACGCCTGTTGAGTTTAAGTACTCAACAGACCCCCGGGAACATCTCTGTTAGAACTGAGGAGGAAGTGTGGAAGAATTGTTAGTATGTTGCTGTGGCGGTTTACAAGTTTGGAAGTCGTTCGTGGTTGGGAATCCATAGGGGCGTGGACTTTGACAATATGTACGTTTGTACATATTGTACTTTTGTACGAGGAGTCTGTGATGTAGCTGGTGAATATGCAATGGAGGGCTTCGTTGACGATGTAGAGGAGGTGACACTTTCCAAAACAAAAAATCTGTTGTAGACAGTAATTGAAAGAACGAGATTCTCACAGGAACGGGAATAAACATTTGATGGTTGAGAAAGGAGGGGAAGTGTTGCAGTCTTATTACGTGTGGTAGAGGAAGAGAAACTAGAGTGAAGAAGGAGGCGTATGTATTTGCTCCACCATCTTTCAATTTAAAAAGAAGTTCCCGCCTGGCACTACCAAAATTAATGAATTGAGAATTAGCCAGTTGCAGGATGTCTTGCTCAAGGCGGTACCTTTTACATTGTCGAGAGCGTAGTGGATGAGCTTCCCTGCACAAGAAGCAATAAGAATCTGATTCACATTCAGGAGTAGGATGGGAGTCGAGGGCAAAACAGTGACCACACAAGGAAAGACATGCACAATTGTTCCTCCCATGACCGAAGTCGCAACAGCAGTATTATTGGAATAGACGATCGATGAAAGGATTTAATGGGAGAGAGAGAGAGAGAGAGAGAGAGAGAGAGAGAGAGAGAGAGAGAGAGAGAGAGAGAGAGAGAGAGAGAGAGAGAGAGAGAGAGAGAGAGAGAGAGAGAGAGAGAGAGAGAGAGAGAGAGAGAGAGAGAAAGAGGACATATCTTAACACAGTCAGGGAGAACAGAGCCATAGAATGTGGCCATTATCATATTACCATTACCATTATCTTGGCCATTCGTTGAACATTATCTTTACATATCTGAAGCATGTCATTTTTTCTGAGTTTGTACAGGTCCTGGTTTTAAATACGTCCTTTACAGTAATTGAAAATTCGGTGTGGCTTGATAGATTCAAAGACTCCATCATAAGTAGATGATAGCTGGAGGAGCATCATCCCCTGTGGTAAATTATTAGCATGGATCAAGACACCTTTGCCATATTTCTTGATGTTATTTCTAGGGAGTACTCCAGTCTTCCTTTCTAGATACTTGGCAGCATGAAAAAAAGCTTCCTCGACCTTCCCTACAATATGCTGCAAACCATAAAGGTGTAGGTGGATGGCAAAATTTGGGAGCTCGTTCTTCAGTATCATCAAGGCCATAAGGACAATAATCATTCTCGCTGTCAGCTAAATTGCTTGATCGAATGACCTCAGAAATTAAGTTGTTCTCTTCAAGACGCAGATAATTCATTGCCTCAAAAGCAGCTTTGCCAGCAACGACTGATGTAAATGTCACGTTTTTTTTGTTTTTTTATGTAGGAAGGATACTGGCCAACGGCAACAAAAATCTAATAAAAAAAAATGCCCACTGAGATGCCAGTCCCATAAAAGGGCCAAAGCAGTAGTCAAAAATTGGTGGATAAGTGTCTTGAAACCTCCCTCTTGAAGGAATTCATGTCGTAGGAAGGTGGAAATACAGAAGCAGGCAGGGAGTTCCAGAGTTTACCAGAGAAAGGGATGAATGATTGAGAATACTGGTTAACTCTTGCGTTAGAGAGGTGGACAGAATAGGGGTGAGAGAAAGAAGAAAGTCTTGTGCAGCGAGGCCGCAGAAGGAGGGGAGGCATGCAGTTAGCAAGATCAAAAGAGCAGTTAGCATGAAAATAGCGGTAGAAGACAGCTAGATATGCAACATTGCGGCGGTGAGAGAGAGGCTGAAGACAGTCAGTTAGAGAAGAGGAGTTGATGAGACGAAAAGCTTTTGATTCCACCCTGTCTAGAAGAGCAGTTTGACTGGAACCCCCCCCAGACATGTGAAGCATACTCCATACATGGACGGATAAGGCCCTTGTACAGAGTTAGCAGCTGGGGGGGGGGGTGAGAAAACTGGCGGAGACGTCTCAGAACACCTAACTTCATAGAAGCTGTTTTAGCTAGAGATGAGATTTGAAGTTTCCAGTTCAGATTATAAGTAAAGGACAGACCGAGGATGTTCAGTGTAGAAGAGGGGGACAGTTGAGTGTCACTGAAGAAGAGGGGATAGTCGTCTGGAAGGCTGTGTCGAGTTGATAGATGGAGGAATTGAGTTTTTGAGGCATTGAACAATACCAAGTTTGCTTTGCCCCAATCAGAAATTTTAGAAAGATCAGAAGTCAGGCGTTGTGTGGCTTCCCTGCGTGCTATGTTTACCTCCTGAAGGGTTGGACGTCTATGAAAAGACGTGGAAAAGTGCAGGGTGGTATCATCAGCGTAGGAGTGGATAGGACAAGAAGTTTGGCTTAGAAGATCATTAATGAATAATAAGAAGAGAGTGGGTGACAGGACAGAACCCTGAGGAACACCACTGTTAATAGATTTAGAAGAACAGTGACCGTCTACCACAGCAGCAATAGAACGGTCAGAAAAGAAACTTGAGATGAAGTTAGAGAGAGAAGGATAGAAACCGTAAGAGGGTAGTTTGGAAATCAAAGCTTTGTGCCAGACTCTATCAAAGGCTTTTGATATGTCCAAGGCAACAGCAAAAGTTTCACCAAAATCTCTAAAAGAGGAGTTACACCAATTGGAGAGACAATCGCCATCATATTTAAGACAGATACGGAGAACTGTTCCGAAAAGCTTAAGAGTGAGTGTGGGGCATATACATTAATGATCATGAGAGTGTCTAGACAGGACTCAACAACTTGACCCAAGGCTTCTTTCACCTTGAGAAACAACAGCCGGGGGAGACAGTAGGAGGAGGCAGTAGGCACCTGCCGAAACGATAATTACTCCCAGTGAGGTTTAAAGCACTTGATTAGGGGGTGTTGTGAACTTATCATTAAAACCAGCTGTGACCTCACTGAACGTTTCCCTTTGTGTTTCACAGCACAAACGGGCAATCACAGCCTGCCCTCTAAAGACAACTCTCTTCCTCCACACAAAACTACAAGCACCTAATAACACACACGCCCTTCACTCACAATTTCAAAATTCATCGCAGTTCCTACACCAGCCTCGGAGTTCCCATCTGGGGAGGAGACCACAAATGTCCCCAGGTCAGAATGCCTTTCTGACGACGACCCTAAGTGCCTTGACACCCGCCTCAAGTTTTTTTTTCATTAACTTCTGCAACATTCGTGGTCTAAGATCTAATTTTCAATCTGTAGAACACCACCTCTCCTCTTCCAAACCTCATTTTCTTTTCCTCACTGAAACTCAGGTGTCTGAGGCAACTGACAGTAGCCCCATTTCTATTCCCTCCTAGTTTATCTATCCTCATTTTCGATCCAAAGCTGGATGTTGCGTTTATGTGCGCAACGAGTTAACCTGCTCTCATGCCAATGCTCTTGAATCTTCCGAGTTTTCCACCATCTAGCTACGACTACACAGTCACTCTCAAACTAAATTTATTTGTGCTGTATATCTCTCACCTAACTCCTCTGAATATAAGAAATTCTTTGACTACTTAACTTATAAAGTGGAGCACATTCTGACTCTCTTCCCTTTTGCAGAGATCTCCATTCTTGGAAACTTCAATGTTCACCACTAGCTTTGGCTTTCCTCTCCCTTCACTGACCATGCTGGTGAACTAGCCTTCAACTTTGCTATCCTCCATGACCAAGAGCAATTGGAGCAGCACCCTACTCGTATTCCTGAGCATCTTAGAGATAAGCCCAACATTCTTGACCTTTTCCTGACCTCTAATCCTTTTGCTTATGCTGTCACCCTCTCTTCTCCGCTGGGCTCCTCTGATCACAATTTTATATCTGTATCTTGTCCTATCGCTCCAGTCCCTCCTCAGGATCCCCCTAAGGAAAGGTGCCTCTGGCGTTTTGTCTCTGCTAGTTGGGGGGAACTGAGGTATTTCGTTGATTTTTCATGGAATGACTACTGCTTCCACGTCAGAGACCCGTCTTTGTGTGCTGAGCACATAACAGACGTGATAGTGTCTGGAATGGAGGCGTACATTCCTCACTCTTTTTCTTGTCCTAAACCATCCAAAGCTTTGGTTTAACACAGGTTGTTCTCGTGTTATTCATGATAGAGAGGTGGCCCAAGGGAGGTACTTAAGCCTTCCATCACCAGAATCTCATGCACTTTATATTTCTGCCCGGAACTAAGCCAAGTCTGTTCTCCAACTAGCCAAAAACTCTGCCAAAAACTAGCCAAAACTTCTGGGCTAGTTCCTCCCTCTCCTCCACTCTCTGACTACTTCATGCTACCTATTAAAATACCTTCGTAATGATGTTTTCAATGCCCTCGCCTAAACCCTCAGAAGGCTTATAGACCTGATGGGGTCCCTCTTATTGTCCTCCAAATCTTTTCATCCGTGCTTGCACTTTGCCTAGTCAAACTCTTTTAGCTCTGTCTGTCAACATCTACCTTTCCTTCTAACTGGATGTTTGCCTACATTCAGCCTTTTCATAAAAAGGGTGACCGTTCTAATCCTTCAAACTACCGTCCCATTGCTTTAGTTTCCTGCCTATGTAACGTTTTTTAATCTATCCTCAAAAGGAAGATTCTTAAACATCTATCACTTCACAACCTTCTATCTGATCGCCAGTATTTGTTCCGTCAAGGCCGCTCTACTGGTGATCTGGCTTTCCTTACTGAGTCATGGTTATCCTTCTTTAGAGATTTTGGTGAAACTTTTGCTGTTGTTTTGGACATATCGAAAGCTTTTGATAGAGTCTGGCACAAAGCTTTGATTTCGAAACTACCTTCCTACGGCTTCCATCCTTCTCTCTGTAACTTCATCTCAAGTTTCCTTTCTGATCTGCTGCTGTGGTAGACGTTCACTATTCTTCTCCTAAATCTATTAACAGGGTTCTGTCCTGTCACCCATTCTCTTCTTATTATTCACCAATGACCTTCTAAACCAAACTTCTTGTCCTATCCACTCCTACGCTGATGATACCACCCTGCACTTTTCCATGTCTTTTCATGACGTCCAATCCTTCAGGAAGTAAACATTTCGCGCAGGGAAGCCACAGAAAGCCTGACTTCTTATCTTTCTAAAATTTTTGATTAGGGTAGAGAAAAGTTGGTATTGCTGAATGACTCAAAAACTCAATTCCTCCATCTATCAACTCGACACAACCTTCCAGACAACTATCCCCTCTTCTTCAGTGAAACTCAAGTGTCATACTTTTCTACACTGAACATCCTCGGCCCGTCCTTTACTTATAACCTGAACTGAAAACTTCACATCTCATCTGTAGCTAAAACAGCTTCTATGAAATTATGCGTTCTGAGACGTCTCTGCCAGTTTTTATCACCCCCACCGCATACTCCATGTATGGAGTATGCTTCACATGTCTGGAGGGGTTCCACTCATACCGCTCTTCTAGACGTGGTGGATTCAAAAGCTTTTCGTCTCATCAACTCCTCTTCTCTAACTGACTCTATTCAGCCTGTCTCTCATTGCCGCAATGTTGCAACTCTAGCTGTCTTCTACCGCTATTTTTATGCTAACTGCTCTTCTGAACATGCTAACTGCATGCCTCCCCTCTTCCTGCGGCTTCGCTGCATAAAACTTTCTTCTTTCTCTCACTCCTATTCTGTCCATCTCTTTAATGCAAGAGTTAACCAGTATTCTCAATCATTCGTACCTTTCTCTGGTAAACTCTGGAACTCTCTGCCTGCTTCTGTATTTCCACCTTCGTACGACTTGAATTCCTTCAAGAGGGAGGTTCCAAGACACTTATCCTTCAATTTTTGACTTCTGCTTTGGACCTTTTTTCTGGGACTGGCATCTCAATGGGCTTTTTTCTTTATTGGATTTTTGTTGCCCTTGGCTAGTGTCTCTTCTACATTAAAAAAAAAAAAAAAAAAACAGCTCCTGTCTGCATATCACTACGATCAGAAAGTGACGTCTCAAGGGCCTGGCCGACCGTCTCTCGATCCCCAGAGGAGTTTTTTATATTTACCCATATGGATACTATAAAAATAAATTGCATCCAGGGACCAAGGGAGACCGTCTACTGGGACAACGAAGGGAACGAGCGCTGGCCGCTGTGAACGGAGTACCTCGTCCCCAATGGAGGTCACTCATTTTTAAAAAGTTGCCCCTCATGATTCGAAAGTTTGTCCACGATGGAGTTAAGACCTCCCCCCACAACACAACCCACACCATCCAACACAGGACGACCTCAAAAGTTGGCCCCTCTGATGACCTGGTTGACCTGTACTGGCAGCCTGACTCTGGGAACCATTTAGTTTCGTCTCTCACTGGCGATCTTGCTAGCATAGGTAGCCCTCTCCACTCTAAGAGCAAGGGCCGAAGCCCCATCTAGCCTCGCTCCTCAGGCCATAGGGACACACAAGCCCCCACACCACGACAAGGCGGTCCCCACTAAGAGAGAACAATAGAAGGGACCCTATCAGGTCCACAAGCCTTCCGAGGGTTTAGGCCTGCGAGGGCAAGGAAAACATTATTGCAAAGAATTTTAATAGGTAGCATGAAGTAGTCAGAGGGTGGAGAAGAGGGAGGAACAAACTCTGGATCATCCAAGGTAGATTTTCAAACAAAGGTTTGAGCGAAGATTTCAGATTTAGACATAGATGTGATAACACTGGTGCCACCTAGTTGAAATAAAAAAGGGAAAGAAGAAGCAAAGTTATTGTTGATGTTTTTGGCTAGGTGCAGAGATCACGAGGGGAGTTTGATCTTGAAAGGTTTTTGACAGTTTCTATTAATGAATAACTTTTTGGTTAGTTGAAAAACAGACTTGGCATGGTTCCGGGCAGTAATATAAAGCACATGAAATTCTGGTGATGGAAGGCTTTTGTGGGCCACCTCTCATGTATAGCATGAGAACAGGCTGTGTTAAATCAAGATTTGGAAAATTTAGTTCGAAAAAAAGAGTGAGGAGTGTATGCCTCCATACCAGGTACTATTACCTCTGTTATGCGCTCGGCACACACAGACGGGTCTCTGACACAGAAGCAATAGTCATTCCATGAAAAATCAGCAAAATGCCTCCTCAGGTCCCCATAGCTAGCAGAGGAAAAACACCAGAGGCACCTCCGCTTACGGGAATTCTGAGGAGTGATTGGAGCGATAGGACAACATACAAGGTCTGCAGGGGCCTCTGGTTTCGGTGCTGCTATGGGAGAGTTGTCCTCATTACCGACGCTGGATAAAGATCTGACTTTCCAAATCAGCCATTATACAGATGACGTCTGCCAATGGTGAATAACTATGCTGTTTCTTTCAGGCATGAAATTTGGTTCATTATATATTTATGTACGCTGTACATGTATGTATCATATGTACTGTATTTTCAACAGTATTTTTATTGCAATATAAATATGCTAATTAAATATGTTAATGGAAGTCATGTTTTCATCTTAAATTTATTGCAGGTTGTCGATCAGAACTTGAGCTGATCCCACATTTTTTAGTGAATCTGCAGGGGCTGGTGAAGGCAGCTGCATCAGCAGGTGAAGCCACAACGGAAGTTGTTGGAGGTTTCAGTAGCAATATAGCTAAATACAAAGATAATTTTTAGATCTATTCAGGCAATTCATGGCTCATACCAGTGGCCTTTAAGGCCAACACAAAACATTAACACATTGTTGAAAAAAAAAAAAAAAAGTAGTGCTCTTTCTTTATCTATTTTGTGTAGAGAAAAGAATATCTATGCCTTAGCATAACTTAAAGTATTACTTAAAGTACAACACCCACCAGATGAGTGTAGACACCTGTGACAAGTGACATTTTATACTAATAGTGAGGATTTCTCCATTATGAATGTGTATTTATGTATTAATTACACTATTATGACAAGAATTATATGTTTATTATTGTTTAATGGTTCGAATGACAGGTTTTACTCTACATATTACTGCTTTGGAGAGTGAAGTCACTGGAGTACTTGACGGCAGTTTTAGTAAGGTTAGGTTTGGTTAGACTGGGAACTGTAACTAACCACACCTAACCTATCGTCAAGTACGCCGGGGGGTGCCTCTCCCTTATTCCCACCATTAATCAAGAACTCATATATTTTGACACTAGGATTTAATCTTGACATTTTCACTATCACTGTTGGTAAATTTTCACTCTTGACCAGTTTCTGCATTCTGAATGAAACTATTTATTTCTGCACACAAAACCAAAGTTAGTCAAATCCTTCGTCAAAACAACTGTGACTAATGTATTAATCATTTCATGCGATCGCTGCTTCCTTGTAATTATTGGTTAAACACGTTTACACACTTCCTTTGCGATGAAAATCACTCTGTTTGAAATGTTTGTAATATTTTATGAAATAATCTGATGTTATATATGACAATATAGTACATCAAGCGTAGTTTGGGACAATTTCCGCAATTTGAATTTACCGCCTTTGACGTGGCATCCCGCCAGTAGAGGGGAGTAGTAGCGTCGCCACTCGCCAGTCCAGCAGCCATCATTCAAAGCTCAAGACAAGGACCCACGTGGGCTGTGCCTCGTTCATTTCTGGTAAGTTAATCATTGATGTTGTTTCTGTATTGATTAATGTTGGATAGTTATGGCTGAAGTTTGTGTGTAGAATCAGTACATGCAGTTGTGGGGCTGTATGATGCCGGTATGTTCTTGCTTGGGTAGGTGCATATTATGCAATGTTACAGGAGGATGCAATGGTCATTTGTAATCACTTTGGTTCTTGAAGCTTGTGAAGGGCCAGAATGCATATTCTTGAAGTCTGGAAAGAGTCGTCCGCCAGCCTGTATGGACACTAGGCTGTAGCTCCAAAACTAACTGTAGGATTCTCTCTAAAATAGTCTCATTGAGATTCTCGCACAAAATTACCTATATGTAACTTAATCTAACCTAACCTAACCGCTACAAGAGTAAATGGGCCGAAACATTACCAGACTTCGGAAATATGCCTCCAGAGGGATACGGGTTAAGGTTTCTTCACACACATCAGTGCCGTATTCGTTCCGTGCTGTTTAGTGCTTCAGTGTCAGTAAAAAAAAAATTCGTCATTTTGGAATTCAGCGGAAGCATTTACACACGTCCGGCGAAGTACCGTGTTTTGACTGAAGTGATTGTTACGTCTCCGTTCCATGAAATGGAATATCATCGTCACTGATATTTTAAAAAAGTTTCACGGATGCTGGACGAGTGTTTGAAATAAAATAGAAGAAATTGAAATGGTGATAAATACTCTTTTTAATTGATGTAATTAATCACATTGTACATCATACCTTACCACAACACACCACATCACACCACACCACATCATAACACACCACACCATACCACACCACACCACACCACACATCACTGAGCAATGTCATCAAACAGTTTTTGGACATTCTTAAGTACCGGAAAATTTTTGTTTCATCATTAATTAATTCCTCGTACAGAGTAGCAAAGTCTCCTTCAGTTTCTCTTTTTCTTCCACGTTTCATGTACCCACTTTTCTTTTCTTTATTTTTTGTTAAGCAAGCATCTTGCTCTTCATCAAGAATTATGACAATCATAGCCAACTCCACGTCTGAAAGGATATGTGTGCATAGACGTCACGAAAGCGACATGGATATCACTGACACTAAACCCATACGATACTAATACGGCACTGATAGGTGTGAGACCACCTTTGAGTGTACTTATTATTCAGGTAGTGTACCCACTATCTGCCAATTTCATTGGGACAAAAGCACAATTAGGTGATTGTTTAACAGCAGCAATAATAATAATAATAATAATAATAATAATAATAATAATAATAATATAATAAAAGGAGTTAAGCCATCTATATAGTTAGCTAGATTGATATTATCATTATTATTGTTATCATCATTATTACATATCAAGGTATCATGACATTATTATTAATAAAATATTATTATTATTATTATTATTATTATTATTATTATTATTATTATTATTATTATTATTATTATCATCATCATTATCATATTTCAGCTATCCAACATCAGAACAGTATATGAATATGGCAAATGCTGTTTTGACATCATTTCCTGCCATCCTGAGAAACAGTGATCTCGAGGAGCATGAATTGCAGCTGCAATGGAAATTGCGCACCCAGCGCAAGTTTCAGAATTCAAGGAAGAGGCAGGATTCCTCAGTGACTGAGGTGACATCAAGGAAAAGGAAGATCCCTTGCATAGAACCAAAAGAGACTGCGTGTCCACTGATGTATGGAGTAAAGGCTTACTTTCCACCAAGGCCCCATTCAGAAGATGATGAGTCATTAGAGAGACATAGACAGTGGCTTGCTCTACATTGGATGAAGAAAGATCCCGAGTTAGATAAGGTATGTGATATTTGTATGCTTGATTTATTTTTTTTTTATATTTCAGACACTTCTTTACTGGTGTTGTTTAAAAATACCTGCTCTTATGTGTAGTGTAGGATAATGACTATGATTGGGCTGACTTGCTGTATCTTGATTTATTGATTGATTCAGCCTGCAAATTTAATGTCAACATAAACACAGCATACCTCAATATCATGTAACTCCCTTCAATATCTTGTAACTTCACCCAGTAAACAGAAGAATAACATAAGATGAACACATATCCCATTCTATTATTCACTATTGCAATGACACACGATACATATAAAATAGTACTCACAAAATGACCGCCCATCATCAGCCAAGGCAGACTTCACCATATGTCTGATTACAGCATTACCCCAACTATGCTGCAAAGTTACACTTAATCAAATCCTCCTATCAGCACCGCATTCAATATAACACCAACCAATATGCACAATCAGCGGCATAACATAAGTCAAACAAATCAGAGAAATAATGTTATCACAAAACTCACCTCAGTCAAACAACCGCCACTCACCCCTGACAGGCACCAACTGTACCTCTGCCTACCTTCCCCCTACACCCTGAGTGCGGTATAATATTGTTACGAAAGCACAAACCTCAGCACTCCCGTAGACGCCCACAATTCCCCGACAGTCAGGACAGCACTCGGGAACACCAGCAGGCTAGACAAGAGATGCTAAGGGTACCACGTCCCACGTGATTCACGCACAGCCAGACAGAACGGGTAGACAAACAGTGGGCAACACTCTCTTCCTTTACTAGTTCCGTTAGTTACAGGCAGTTACAGACACAGGCAGTGACAGTCAAACTCTTCAGGCTCACGCAACAGGCACTCGGCACGGAGGACACGCAAAGACAAGTTATCCAGAGCGGGGCCAACAACACGCTGCCCAGTCACTGCAGTCACGCGACTTCTCTCCCTCCATCCATGCACCACTGCCAGACACCAGGCACAGCTGACACACACACACGCACGTCACACACTCAATCCCACAGAAAGAAATAAAGGCAACTTAGACTAAACAACAATAATACCCGGGCGTTACATCACCCCCTCCTTTACAAAAAGGTCGACCCGACCTTGCCTCTCCTTATATCTCTCCCTCAGAGTCAATCAACACAAAATCATCATAACGCTGTGGGCGGCGTCTGTCCCTGCGCGGCCGAGTGGGCTGAGGTTCCTCTGCTGGCTCTGAGTCGCGGCCGTCGCCCACCCCTGACTCCTCAGCCTCGGCCTCCTCTGGCTCGCTGGGGGTGGTGACAGCTGTCTCCGGGGACTCGTCGATTTCCTCGGCAGCAGAATCGGCATCATCGCCGCCACCTCCCCCGAAGCCCCAAGTGTAGTGCCCAGGACCGTGATAGCGCCACAGACGGTCCACATGCACAATGGAAGGGCGACGGCGTCCACGCTGGATTTTGTACGTCACCCCCGAGATCACGGCGATGACAGTGTAAGGCCCCTCCCAGGGGCTCTGGAGTTTCGGAGAGAGGCCACGCCGGCGGCGAGGATTATGCAGCCACACTTTCTCGCCTACCGCGTAACTCGCCTCCCTCACTCGCCGGTCGTAAAGACCTTTCATGGCCTGACTCGCTGCCCTCAACTTGCCTCTCACCCGGTGGTGTACCTCCGCGAACCGCTCCTGCAGGGCGGCTGCGAACCCAGAGGTGACTGTGGGGAGGTCAACATCAGGAGGGCGCCCCGTGGCCAGGTCAATAGGAAGGCGGAGCTCCCGGCCAAACATCAGCTGGGAGGGCGAGTGATCGGTGGCTTCATGGACGGCGGAACGGTATGCCATCAGCATCGCCGGCAGCTTGACGTCCCAGTCCTCCTGCCCCGCCCCACAATACTTGGCCAACTGTTGAACTAGCGTCCTATTGAAACGTTCAACCATGCCGTCAGACTGTGGGTGGAGCGGGGTGGTACGCGTCTTATAAATCCCCATCAAGTCACAGCACTCGCTGAATACACGAGACTCAAATTCACGGCCCTGATCGGAGTGCAGCTCGACGGGCACGCCAAACCTAGAGAAGAACTGGTCGACTAGTACACTCGCCACAGTCTCTGCCTCATGATTGGGGATAGCATACGCCTCTGGCCACTTAGTGAAATAATCCATGGCTACACAAATGTACCGGTTCCCGCGGGGAGTGAGGGGAAACGGGCCGGCAATGTCCACTGCCACCCGCTCCATCGGTGCCCCTACATTGTACAACTGCAGTGGGGCCCGGTTACGGTGCGCTGGGCCCTTTTTAGCGCTGCACACGTCACAGGCCCGGCACCATTCCGTCACGTCACTGCGCATTCCTCCCCAATAGAACCGCTGGCGGAGGCGTTGAAGGGTACGCTTTTCGCCTACGTGGCCACTCGTCACACCCGCGTGCACTTCCTTCAATAGTTCCGGCCGCATAGTACGAGGCACTACCACAAGCCAGGCGTCTCTGCCCATCCCGCCTACCGCCTCCCACCTTTTCACTAACACCCCGCTCTCGTCAATTGATAGCGTCTCCCACTGGCTTACCAAACACTTAGCGGCGGGGCTTTCAGCCGCCACTACCTGCCAGCTGGGGCGCTCGTCGCTGGCTTCTAGCCAACGCACGACGGGGGCTAGATCGGGGTCACTGCGCTGCACCACACGCCACCGCTCATTGCACTCGGCGGTGTTTGCAGGCACACGTAAACGGCGGCACACTGTGTCCAACACCCCAGGAGCGCCAGGTGAGGAGGCCTCACACGGGCTGGGCTCCCTGGCGGTGCAGTGTGAGCAACTAGCCTCACACGGGCGTCGGCTCAGGGCGTCAGCATTGTTGTGCACGCGTCCTGGGCGGTGAACGATCCGGTAGTTATACTGCTCCATGCGCCCCAACCACCTCGCCAACTGTCCCTCCGGCCCCTTAAGCGTCTTTAACCACTTCAGGGCGGCATGGTCAGTACGGACGGTAAACTCGGCGCCGTACAGGTAGGGGTGGAAGTGTTCGAACGCTTTCACTACGGCCAACAATTCTTTCCTGGTTACACAGTAGTTGCGCTCTGGTTTACTAAACTTGCAGCTGTAGTAAGCCACTACGTGTTCCTTGCCGTCCTTTACCTGCGACAGCACAGCCCCGACGCCCTCGGCACTGGCGTCGGTGTCAAGCAGGTAGGGCAGCTTTGGGTCAGGGTAAGGCAAGACGGGCGCCTCCACAAGCGCCGCCTTCAAGCTGTCAAAGGCCGCCTGACATGCCTCATCCCAGCGGAAGCTCGCCCCCTTCTTGGTGAGACGGTTAAGAGGAGCAGCTAAGGTGGCAAAGTTGGGCACGAAACGGCGGTAATACGTGCAGAGGCCCAAGTAGCTCCTCACTTCAGCTACGTTGGAGGGAGTGGGCCAGTCAGCCACCGCTGCCACCTTGCCAGGGTCGGTGCGCACGCCACCATTGCTGACGACATGTCCCAGGAACGGCACCTCATGCTGGAAGAGGAGGCACTTCTTGGGGCTAAGCTTGAGATTGGCCTTCCTCAGGCGCTGCAGAACCTCCTCCAGCCTCCCCAGCTCCTGTTCGAAGGTGCTCCCGAAGACTATCACGTCGTCCAGATATACGAGTGCCGTTTTCCACTGCAGGCCGTCTAGCACTCGCTCCATCAGCCGCTCAAAACAGCCCGGGGCGTTGCAGAGGCCAAATGGCATGACGTTAAACTGCCACAGGCCCTGCCCGAAAGAGAAGGCCGTCTTAGGCTTGTCCTCCTCCGCCATCTCCACCTGGTGGTACCCTGACTTCAGGTCAAGTGTACTGAACCAGCAGGCCCCGACCAGAGCGTCCAGCGTGTCGTCTATCCTCGGCAGGGGGTAAGAGTCCTTCACCGTCACGTCGTTCAGGGCCCGGTAGTCCACACAGAAGCGCTGCGTTCCATCTTTATTCTTTACCAGGACTACCGCCGACGACCAAGGACTGTCTGATCGCTCGATTACCCCTTGCGTGGCCAGGTCGTTCACTGCACGCTGCATTTCTTCGCGCCTTGCTGGTGCGATGCGTCGGGGTGGGCTCTTGACCGGTGCGTGGGTGCCAGTGTTGATCGTGTGTTTCACCAGTGACGTGCGACCCAAGTCCGAGGCGCTCTGGCTGAACACATCGGCGTACCGGCCCAGGGTGTCACACACGAGCTCCGTCTGCGCCTCCGTCAGATTGACAGCGCTCCGGGTCGCTAGATCCTCCAGGAAGCTCGGCAGCGGGGCTCCCTCGGCCGCCCGCTCACCCTGCGGCGGTGCCTCGGCACGCTGCACCTCCACGCACTCGCCCACCGCTGTTCCGGCGGGTATGTTGCGAGCCTCGTCGGAGAAGTTAGCCAGTAAGACAGTGACTACCTTCTCCCCCGCTTGCACGAGGCTCCTTCCGACTGCCACTCCGTCAGCCAGTCGACAGTCGCTGGCTGGTTCCACTAGGCCCTCCGTGCTCTGCATCGGCCGTGCGAGTCGACACTGTACTCGACACTCAGAGCGCGGGGCCAACTGCATCCGCCGTGTCGTCACTACCTCCGACCGGCCGACCTCCGGAAGGAAAGGCACATCGTATCCACATACCTTTATCACCTTCCGTCCAAAGTCTACGCACGCCCTGGTCTCCTTCAGGTAGTCGTAACCCAGCAGACACTCTTCCTCCAGCTCGGCAACATACACGGGCAGGTTCACCTCCGCGCTGCCGACACTTATTCGAACGTCTACTGGGCCTTGCAACGGCATGCAGTCCCCCGTTACTCCACACAGCCTGTCCACGGTGCACGGGAGCCACTCAGCACTTACCAGCCTCCGCTGCACGATGGTGCGCTCAGCCCCGCTGTCAATGGTCATGCAGCAAGGCCTTCCATCAACCGCACCTCGTACCTGCACTGCGCTGACGGTGAGGTGGCACTTTACACAGCACGGGGCATTGGCACCTTGGCAGGCTGTGAGGTCGCCCCCTCCTCCAGCCCGCTGCTGTTTCCCGCCTCAGCAACCTCCTTGGGCTTGGGGGAGGCGCTGGAGCGGTGGCCCGATTTGCCGCATGCGGCGCAGCACGTCTGGAAGGCTTTGGAGTTAGGCCGATCGAGGGAGCGCGTCCTTCGTCCCCTCGGACACTGGCTGCGTCTATGGCCTCTCTCACTGCAGCCCCAACAGCGGCCGGCGAACTCGGACGGGCTCGCCTCCTGTGACGCCGCCTTGTGCTCCACCTTCGCCTTCCGGCCCCGTACCTCACCGCGAGGCTGGGCAAGAGAAGAGAGGCTGGTCGTCGTCTGTAGGAAGGCCTCAAACTCCATAGCCCGTGCCAACGCCACCTGCACGTCAGCTGGGTGTGCCTGCTTCACATAGATTTGGAGCTGGTGGTCCTGGAGGGCGTCTACGAACGCGTCGCGCGCCAGAACAACGACCATGTCCTCGGCCGCGCTTGGATACGCCCTCCTCACCAGCCCTTCTACGTCCTGCGCCAGCTGGGAAAGGGTTTCGTCCTTCTCTCGCGTCCTCTTCTTAAGCTGGGCGCGGTATACCTCCGCCTGATGACGGTGTCCGAAACGTCGCCGCAAAGTTTCGGACACTGCTGCGTATGAGGTGCGCTGGCTGGCAGGGAGATGACCCAGCACTTCCAACGCCGGGCCTCGCAGCGCTGTCGCTAGTTGCAGGGCCTTCTCTGCCTCCCCCCAGCCCTGGGCCAAGGCCAGCATATCGAACTGGGCGACGTAAGACTCCCAGCTGACCTTACCATCGTACTCCGCTGGCTTGCGTCTCACGTGACGAGGTGACGAGCGGGCTGCCTTAGGGCTCGGGGGCGGGGAGGCGGCACGGGGAGGTGAGCCCGGCGGTGTAGGGGGCAGGCTAAGCCCTCCCCTCCTGTCCCGGGTGGGCGGCCAGCCCCCAACGGCCATCTCGGGTGCTTCCCAAGGACCTGCTTCCCCCACAGGGCCCCATCCAAGGCCCCCAACAGCAGGTGGGGCTGAGGCCACACTCCCTTCAGGTCCTGGGCTAGTCACGGGAGGCCAGGCGGGGGTTGCGGGCAGCTGTACACCTCCCGCCAAGACGCCACGTGGCGGCCACGCGCCCTGCCGCCAAACACTCGCGCCCTCACGCAGGTCTGCCACCTCTTCCCGCAAGGCTTGGAGTTCACTTTTTACCTCCTGTTTCACTGCCTCACACGAGCGATCAGTATACGCCTGCGTTTCAGCCCTCAGAGAACCTAGGCTGCTTTGCAGGGCTTCCATCAGTCGTTCAGTTTGGGCAGCTTGTGTTGCCACGGTTTGCTCGTGCCTTTCCTCCTGCTTCTGAGCCATACTCGCCAGTTGGGACATGAGGAGGTCCATCTGGGTGGGCTTCTCGTCACCAGCATCACTAGAGTCGTGACTAGACCCACTCAGTCCCTCACACTGGTCAGCAGCACCACTCTCGCCCGCCATTTTGTCTACCACCTTGTCTGCCATGGTTTCTCCACTCGAGTCACGTAGGTCTGTACGAGCACACACTTAGCATCCCACTCCTGACACCATTGTTACGAAAGCACAAACCTCAGCACTCCCGTAGACGCCCACAATTCCCCGACAGTCAGGACAGCACTCGGGAACACCAGCAGGCTAGACAAGAGATGCTAAGGGTACCACGTCCCACGTGATTCACGCACAGCCAGACAGAGCGGGTAGACAAACAGTGGGCAACACTCTCTTCCTTTACTAGTTCCGTTAGTTACAGGCAGTTACAGACACAGGCAGTGACAGTCAAACTCTTCAGGCTCACGCAACAGGCACTCGGCACGGAGGACACGCAAAGACAAGTTATCCAGAGCGGGGCCAACAACACGCTGCCCAGTCACTGCAGTCACGCGACTTCTCTCCCTCCATCCATGCACCACTGCCAGACACCAGGCACAGCTGACACACACACACGCACGTCACACACTCAATCCCACAGAAAGAAATAAAGGCAACTTAGACTAAACAACAATAATACCCGGGCGTTACAATATATATCCGTGTTACATACACAGACCCTAAAAGAAAACTTCCTCTTGACAAACAAATACACATTACTAACCAATACCAAACTTGTTAATAAGTAAGAAAACAATATATGTATCTCAATAATAATTACAATTCTTGTCATATATGCCAATAACAATTATACAGTAACTGGAATACAACCCGTGTCTACACCTCTTTCCAACCAATGACAGCGACACACACTGCCCGCTCCACATTCAAAGGTGCCAACATTGACATTATAATTCTAATATGATGAGAATCATATTACACTCCCCCCACCACAAATCAAAGGCTTCTATACTTCTATTGTTGATCGACTGGGAGCAACACCACCAGTCTATGTACTGATCTTACCATTTGCTTGTCATGTTGGCCCCTGTACTGTTTTCCTGGTTCATTAATTTTATACCTCAACAACACATCTCTGATCTTTCCATCCCTTCCTGGTATACCTTCTATAACTTCCGCTAACTTCCATTCTCCTCTTAATACATTATGATCATTAACAAGTACAATGTCACCCTTCCGAACATTTCTTACACTCACATGCCACTTTTGGCGTACAATTAGAGTAGGAAAGTAGTTCTTCATCCAATTTTTCCAAAATAAATCAATGACCTTAATCTTAAATGCATATGATCTACTTACTTCTCCCCGTTCATTCCAAAATCCACAAGGAGCATCAATGGTAGATCGACCCAGTAGTAAGTCATTAGGTCTCAATACAGTCCCTTCATCAAAATCTTCACCTGGTTTGAACCCGATAGGCCGTTCATTCAATACATTGGCCACCTCATACATAACAGACTGTAGTTCTCCAAAGGATATGACTGATTCACCTATGATTCTAGTGAGAGATCTCTTGACTAATCTAATTAACGCTTCACTGCAAGAATTTTCCCAAGGGGCATCTGCTGATCTATTGAATACCCAGATTAAACCATTAAATTTTCCAAAATTGAACACTTCATGCGTATTCCACCGAGTAACCATATCTCTCAATTCCTTGTTTGCATACACTAACTGTGTACCATTATCTGAATATAATTTTTTGGGAAATCCTCTAAGACAAGTGAATCTCTTCAATACAGTAAGAAAGTTTTGAGTATCATAACCTTCGGAAAGGTCTAAATGTACAGCCCTTGTTGTCATGCAATTGAAAATTACTCCAAACGTTTTTCTTTTCACTCTTCTTTTCACCGTATCACAAACCCAAAGAGGACCGAACAGGTCAACATTTACATTGTAAAATGGTGGACATGGCTCTAGTCTTTCCTTAGGTAGTTCACCCATACACTGGGATGTGCAGATCTTATCTATTCTATGGCAAGTTACACATTGTTTTCTAATAGATTTCATTGTCTTCCTCGCACCTAATACCCAGTATTTCACTTGAGCTCTAGCAAGGCCCGCTTCTATTCCACTATGATCTTCCTTGTGTATGTGGGACAGATACAGTTCAGAAAATGGATGCTTTGATGGGAGTAACATGAACTGATCACAATTCCAATTGTCTTTTACCCATTTTGACATTCGACTTCCCACAGTGATAATGCCATCTTCTCTCATCCTTGGTCCTAGACGTTTATATTTCTTTTCCCAGTCTTGTGGCAGGCTTGTTTGAGCGTTCTTAACAAGAAATAATTCTGCTCTCTGTATATCCTCTGCATTAGGATCACATATTATAGCTTTAAATGATCTCTTTCTTACTACATTTATGACTCGAGCCATTACCGACAAAAGCCGTTTCAAATTGCTGAAATTTTGGATGTTGATTAACTCATTAGGTGTAGTAATCTCTCCTGTGTTCATGGTTACCTTTGCAAACACAGTATCAGGGAGATCAGACACTGTATTCTGTTTAACTGGCCATTCTGAGAAGTCACGATAGAGAAATTGTGGACCACTTTGCCATACAGATCCTGTCCCTAACTCTAAGGGACTGCATTCCCTGGTGGTTAAATCAGCATTGTTTTCCTTAGAAGATACCCAATACCATTCTATGGGCTCTGTCTTTGATTGAATCTCTGCAACTCTACTTCCAACAAAAGTGTTAAATCTATGTGATTCCTTTTGGATTTGTGCCCTTACAATCTCACTATCTGTGATGTGGATTATCCTAGAATAGTTGTATCTCATTTCTCCTTCAATGGATACTCTCAATCTGCTTGCCAAAACTGCAGCACACAATTCCAGTCTAGGTATATTGATTTGCCTCATAGGAGCAATTCTATTCTTTGAACATAAGAGTTTTACACAATATGTGCCATTCTGCTTCTTCCACCTAATGTAAGCTACAGCTCCATATGCTTTCATGCTACTATCACAAAAGATAATTAACTCTGGATCTGTAGTCACATCTGTAGTCCTTAAGCATCTTCCAAAAGTAAGTTTTTCAATTTCAAGCATTTCCCGAAATAAATCCACTGCTTCTAAATACAAAGTTCCACTGATAGGCTCATCCCATCCCTTAGATTTGTTTTCATTAGCTTCTAGTATAATGGAGCGAATCATTAACTTGGTTTTCAGTGTGAATGGTGTTAACAGTCCCAGAGGATCATAGAGTGTAGCAAACTGCGACAGTACAGTTCTTTTAGTCAACATACACGGGATACGGCTTTCAAAGTCACCATAGCTCACATTTGGTTCTGTCCTGCCCTCTCTTGTTCTTTTCGAGAAGTTGAGTTTAACTTTAAATGAAAATACATCTTGTTTGGGTTTCCATTCTAACCCTAAAACCTTTTCTTGATCAGTGTTCGAGATTATGGCATCATTTCTGTTATCCTCTCCAGAGAGAATCCAATATTTAATCTGAAAACCTCCTGGTCTTAAAACTTCCTCCACTTCTTTGATTCTTTCCATTGCATGATTCGTTGAACCAACACTACTTATGATATCGTCAACATAGGAATCCTCTACAATCATTTTAGAGGCTAATGGGAAGTCACAATTCATTTCTGCTGTTTTACGAAGAGCCAACATTGCTATCGGCCCAGAAGGTTTGTCTCCAAATGTTACCGTCTTCAATTTATAGTGTGAGGGTTCTCTCTCTAGTTGAAAGTTCCTCCATAAAAATCTGTGAGTGTGCATATCTTCATCTGAAAGCTTTACAGTATGATACATTTTTCTAATATCTCCAACCATACCAATCTCCTCCTCTCTGAATCTCAGCAAGATTCCAATTAAGTTGTTTATCACATCTGGCCCCTTTGCAAGCATGTCATTGAGAGAGATCCCTTTGTAGGATGCTGCTGCATTAAACACTATCCTTACTGGGGTTGAAATGGAGTCTACCTTGTAAACTTCGTGATGGGGTAGATAAAACTTTGGACCCTTGTAAGTCATTACTTCCTCCTTTGATAATTTCTCCGCTACTCCTCTATCCAACATGTCTTTTATTTGTTCTTGATACTTTACACACTGGGTCGACCCCATCTTCATTAATCTCTGTTCAGTGGCCTTTAATCTAGCAAATGCCATAGGATAATTATCAGGTAGTTTAGCCGGATCATAAATCCAAGGATACTTAGCTATCCAGCACTGATGTTTCGCATCATAAGTTAATCCATCTTCAATAAGTTTCTTCTCTCTTTCTTCCTTAATGGTTAAATTTCCCTTGGTTGAGCATTTTCCACATTTGCAGCCTCCACACTTAGGATTGCATTCTGTTCCTAAGCTTTCATTCAAAAAATAATTTTCTATCAACTTGCCCACATTAGGTTTAGTCCTGAAATGCCAATCTGTGGTGTCATTACAACTCACGTGATTAATTTGCACGCAATAGCTATGTCCCTTTCCTTTGTCATCCAATCTACCTCTGATACAGAAACCAAACTCATTTGACATTAACTGAACATTATCTATGGTTTTTTTAACTTGTGGCATTAAAGTACAGTGATCAGATCCTATTAGTAGTTCTATACGCCCTTCAGGCCTTTGGATATCCTTTTCTTGCACTTCAAATTTCTTAGCAATTTCCGATAAATTCACCTGTTGATGAGCACCAGTTATTTTGGAAATTCCACAAACTTCAACAAATTTTTCCTTCCCTGTTTGATCCCTCAAGGACATCTTATAAACAAAACTATCCAATTCTTCTGTGTGGTCACCGACCTTTGTCACTGAAAGCTGTATAGGAGTACCTTTGAGTCCTAGTTGCTTTGCCATTCTAAAAGTGATCAGACTGATGTTACTTCCTGCATCATATAATGTGGGAACAGAAACACCTCCACTATCCACAAACCCAGTCATCAAAAATGCACCTTTCTTTGTCAAATGGTTACTCATAACATCCATTGTAGAAGTATAAGGACTGCTAAATATAGGGTGCAAAATTGAATGGTGGTGCTTACCACAAATGTCTCCCTTTACCTTTACTCTACAAGGCATTTGCTTATCACAATCCCTAGATAGGTGCCCTCTTTCGAGACATGCAAAACAAATTCTATTTTGCTTTAAAAAATCCATTTGATTTTCAGCTGTCCATTGCTTAAATGTCATACAATCCTGTAAGTGATGAGATTCACTATCATGAACAAGACAATACTTCTCCTTCTGATCACCATTAACTTTTGATGTGTAATTCCTACTGCAATATCTTCCATCTGCTACTTGAGCTATATTAGTTAAACACTCTGACATCTGGTTTTGTAGTTTCTCTTGTCCCACAGCTAACAGTTTTATGACTTCTAATAAGTCATTTTCTTTTGTGTTTGATACATCAGTGGTATGCACCGTTACCTTTGACGCACCAAGTCTTGACTCATCTTGTAAGTATTCTAAAGCTTTTCGATGCTCTGTTAAGAATGCAACCAACTCTTTAAACTTGTCAGTCTTCACTTGTTGTACTTTACTAGCCCATTCCTTTTTCAACATAGAGGGTAACAATTTTTCTACTTGAGTCAGGACAGTAACATTCTCCAACTCCTTTGTTAGGTTCAAGTTGCTTACATCTAACCATACCTTTTCTACAGTATTGATTAGCTTGATTAACCGTTTATCATCACCTTCACTTATTGGCTTATATGACCTAATGTCTCCCAAGATTGAATCAATTAACTTTCCTTCATGACCATATGTTTCATTCAATCTCTCCCACATTCTTTTGTAATCATTTAAATCTTCTACAAGTCTCCTGGGTTCCCCCTCTAGTGACATTCTGAGTACATAGGGATCCTCACCATGTTGTGATTCAACCAGTCTTGTATAATCCCTAATAAATGAGGGAAATGACCTTACAGATCCACCAAATTTAGGAGGCTCAATTTTTTTCATGGCAAGTACAGCCTTAGGTTTTTCTTTTAATGTCTCAAGAAGAGTGCACTTTATAGTTTCCAATTCCATGATATAGTCTTCATACTCTTGGCAAGATGAACTACCATCTAAAAGGTCAATAATTTTCTCATTCACCACATCCACTACTTTGAAAGAATCACAAACTTCACTATACAATACTTGTAGGGTTGCTGTGGAGTCTCCTCTCTTGTGTGCATCCTTGAAGAGTCCCACCTTCCTGGTGAATCTCCTCTTGGCATTAGCACGTTCCCTTTTCAAGTCATCCATGGCTGCTCTGCGAATTTTGCTGAATTGTAGTGTAGGATAATGACTATGATTGGGCTGACTTGCTGTATCTTGATTTATTGATTGATTCAGCCTGCAAATTTAATGTCAACATAAACACAGCATACCTCAATATCATGTAACTCCCTTCAATATCTTGTAACTTCACCCAGTAAACAGAAGAATAACATAAGATGAACACATATCCCATTCTATTATTCACTATTGCAATGACACACGATACATATAAAATAGTACTCACAAAATGACCGCCCATCATCAGCCAAGGCAGACTTCACCATATGTCTGATTACAGCATTACCCCAACTATGCTGCAAAGTTACACTTAATCAAATCCTCCTATCAGCACCGCATTCAATATAACACCAACCAATATGCACAATCAGCGGCATAACATAAGTCAAACAAATCAGAGAAATAATGTTATCACAAAACTCACCTCAGTCAAACAACCGCCACTCACCCCTGACAGGCACCAACTGTACCTCTGCCTACCTTCCCCCTACACCCTGAGTGCGGTATAATATATATCCGTGTTACATACACAGACCCTAAAAGAAAACTTCCTCTTGACAAACAAATACACATTACTAACCAATACCAAACTTGTTAATAAGTAAGAAAACAATATATGTATCTCAATAATAATTACAATTCTTGTCATATATGCCAATAACAATTATACAGTAACTGGAATACAACCCGTGTCTACACCTCTTTCCAACCAATGACAGCGACACACACTGCCCGCTCCACATTCAAAGGTGCCAACATTGACATTATAATTCTAATATGATGAGAATCATATTACATTATGTAAGCAATTTCTATGGTACTGGTGGATGGCCACTAAAAAATGATGCTCGTATGTATATATATATATATATATATATATATATATATATATATATATATATATATATATATATATATATATATATATATATATATATATATATATATATATATATATATATATATATATATATATATATATATATATATATATATATATATATATATATATATATATATATATATATATATATATATATATATATATATATATATATATATATATATATATATATATATATATATATATATATATATATATATATATATATATATATATATATATATATATATATATATATATATATATATATATATATATATATATATATATATATATATATATATATATATATATATATATATATATATATATATATATATATATATATATATATATATATATATATATATATATATATATATATATATATATATATATATATATATATATATATATATATATATATATATATATATATATATATATATATATATATATATATATATATATATATATATATATATATATATATATATATATATATATATATATATATATATATATATATATATATATATATATATGAGGGAGAGAAAACTAATTTTACTTTAATGATTTTCCTCAGGCTGAACGCCTCATGCAGTTGACACTCTCTGAGAGACGCAAAAAAATAATCAATGGGAACATTCTTGTAGCAGAAATCCTGAACTTGTACCCGTGGATTCAGACTTTTGATGGTGTAAGTGTGTATATATGTACACTTTATGGATTTTGCTACATATTGTTACTAATTGTCAACTTTATTTGTAGGGCTATAATGTATATAGCTATTTATATTTTATAGTAGGTAATTGATATTTAACTACCGGTACTTCCATTCTCCCTCTCAGGCTCAAAGGCCTCAGTGACGGGAGATGAGCACTCATAACTAAGTACAGTTATTGCAGATGCTCATCTCTGTAACCTTCACTTATAATTATTTGATGCTTATATCTTTATAGATAATCAAGGAGTTCCTGAGATTAGAACCACAAGCGGATGAACCAGACCCAAGAGTAGCAGTTTTGAAAGGGCTGGAGAAATATAGGCTCCCAATAATTGCCATTCTCAAAAAAAGAAAAGCAGTTCCTCTGTATATGGAAACCTTACTTGAACTCTATGACCACGATGAAAGTCAATGTGAGTAATGTCTAGTTCAACTTGTTCATTTCAGTAGCTGGTAGCAATTTAATATATGCATCTTTTCATCATTAGCAATGCCTCTTTCACTTTTATAAGCATAGTATTCATGAAACTATGCTGCATGCAAAAACCAAACATTGTATTAAGCATTGTATTGCTATCTACCTGTAATGCTTGCACCAATTTCTATAAAGGTAATCATTTAATTGTTAAATTCCTGCTCTTCTATCAAATTTTTGGCTGAATGCTATGGCTAAATAATTGTTTGCAGCATAAGTGATGTTAAAGATTTTAATAGGTGTAAAGCATCTCTCTCTCTCTCTCTCTCTCTCTCTCTCTCTCTCTCTCTCTCTCTCTCTCTCTCTCTCTCTCTCTCTCTCGTAAGGAAAGACATTATTTCTAGTGTAAATAAACACAATAGCCTGTCCAATTTGAAATTTAAAATGTAAATATTATCAATCTTTTTAGAATTGTTAGCCTCTTAGAATTGTTAGAATCCTCTTCCCTTGCAGTCCAATAAGACAAGTCACTAATTCGCGTGGAGATAGAATTCTTGGAGTCACCTTTGCCGGCGCTGGCGCAAGTGCAAACAGTCTGATAAAGGTTTATTCCATGGTTGTGATGAAGTTCAGGACTTCTCACACTGTTTTGGTGGATATGATGAGAAGAATCGGGAGTTCGGAACATCAATGCGTTATGTCGGGGCATGTAGGTTCTGCTGGGGTTTTCTTTCTTTTTCTTTTTTTTTTTTTTTTTATCAGTACTCATCATATTCTTACGAGGACTTGCTACACGAAGCATTACTGCATTATGATATTACCAAAATAGTGTCTCAAGTAAAAAACATAACCGCATACTCATACAAAAAGATTTGCTGCTGTGACACAAAGGACAAAAATCATTAGTATACTGGTCGTTCTGAGCATTCAGTCAAAATGCTTGTCATTCATATAATTAGGAGGAGCTTTACTTTTGTTAATTCTTATGTGATAAAGCAATAATTACAGGAGGCTTTTAAAAGACTGGTACTCAAATTAGTGGACTGTCCTATTGGATGTGACCATATCTTCACTTTTTCCTTACACAGTTAATTTTCTTTTGTTTATTTGATTTACTTATTATCAAATTTATCATATATTTATTTATTTGCACCAGATGCTTGCTTAGTTATATTGGGGTTACTTCACCTGCTTGGAGAAAGGAAAGATTCCATTTTTACTAAGGTTAAATTTCAGTACCTTTGATTTTAGAGTGGTGTGTATATATTGAAATTTCTGAATATATTATCACCTTAAGATATACATCTACATATAAATTTTATTTTAATGTCAAAATGTTATTAATGTTTACACTATTATTTCTTCCTTAAGGTACCAGAAGAAGAACTAAGAACAGGGCAGTCTAGTTTGTCCATTCAACATGTTGGAGACATACATGTCAGGCAGATTTTGTGTATTATTTGATGGTGCACCTGTAGCTGAACCAACATGTATTTCTATGGCTGTAGTCTCATTGGTAGCAGGGCTTTATGTGTTTAATATTGAACACCCAAAAAATTGTGAACATTTCCTCCATTTCACAACATCCCATCTCTTAGGTATCAAGTATGACAAAGGTAACACTTCAAAAACAAGATCTCTGCTTGTAAAACTCAATGAAGTAAAGACAGAATTGAGCTACAAAAATGCATAAATCTGCTTCCAAATATATTAAACTCCACACATAATGCCTCTCTCTCTCTCTCTCTCTCTCTCTCTCTCTCTCTCTCTCTCTCTCTCTCTCTCTCTCTCTCTCTCTCTCTCACACACACACACACACACACACACACACACACACACACACACACACACACACACACACACTAGTCAATTACTAGTTAAAGATTAATCAGTGAAATACATAACATTATGTTAATAAGTGTTCTAAAAGGAAAAGGAAATACTTGTACTTCCCCTTCCCCCCACCCAGTATTCATGAAATCTTACTGAATTGTTATCTTGGAGAGTAGACTCTCTCTCTCTCTCTCTCTCTCTCTCTCTCTCTCTCTCTCTCTCTCTCTCTCTCCAAATTGGGTAGTATTCTTCATGTACCATATGGCGCATATATTTTTATTTTTTATGCATTTTTTACCTTTTTTTTGTTTTATTTCTATGTTATTGGAACTGATACGTGATGCTTCTTTATTACTGTTCTGAGCACTTGTGTAGATTTGTTTAGTTAGTATATCCCATAGAAATACTCATTTTCTTTTTTGTGTGGCTTTAAAGGATTAATAGTGACATATGGATATGATCTGGGTTAAAAGCTTCTACAAATAAGGTTAAATGTCTATTTTTGCACTGGTTGTTTCCCTAAGTTTCTTAAAAGTAGTGTGATATAATGATTAGCAGTGGACTAATTAATTATTCTTTACAGGGTCTGTAACTCCTTACATTTCCTTTATGTTAACTTTACTTACTTATTTTTTCCTTTAGTTTATGAATGGGAGGAAGGTTTAATATTCATATCTTAAGAGATGCTTACTTTCTTTTTCACATTGAAGTTTTAGTGATTAATACTCACAAATGTGTATTATTTACTTAATGGCTTGTCAAAACAGGTGCTGTTTGTGTTGCTTTTTTTTCTCATACTAGGATGAAGTATTACTAATGGAGTTTATTTTTTACATCTGTTTTATATATCATTACAGTTTTGAGGGGAGCTTTCTGTTAAATGTTCAAGTGAAAAGCATATTATACTATAGATGATAAAAATTAGTTTTTTTTTTTTTTTTTTTTTTTTTTTTTTTAGTGCAATGAAATGGAGGGAACATTTAATTGTATATGAATATATTGAATTTATTACCTATTTCTTTCCCTAACCTTCAGACAGCAGTAGCTAGCTGCTAGTATTAAAGGTACTAATGATTCATCATCTGCCTAAGAAAGACTAACTAATTAGTCATTTAATTGACTAACACCTATGATCCACTTTACTAATGTGGTTGGTAGAAGCAGTGAACAGTACGAAGGCATTAGATATATTTTAGTAAGACCATACTCAGGTTGAGTGCTCAGTCAGTCACAAATTGACTAACATTACGTTAGTCATTGTGACTAATGCTGCCACTCGTTCAAGACCCCATGGGTTTTACTAGGAAAAGTTAGTCAGCACGACTAACTTTGGTTTTGTGTGTGGTATTTTTTGGGCCTATGTTGTTTTCCTATAAACTATTGTTTTATTTACCCCCTGAACCACCATCCTCTCAGAAACTAATGATTCGCAATAAAAAAACAGAGCAGATTGATATAAAACAGACCGTTATGTACAAGAGATAGACTGGCCTACACAAATAAGCAGCCCCTTACCGTGGCTGCCAGCCAGCTGTCACGCACCACCACCTAAGCCAACCTAACCAAACTAACTTAACCTAATTAACCTAATTAATCTAATCAAACTAATCTAACCAAACGAAACTAACTTAACCAAATTAACCTAACCAAAATATCCTAACCTAACCTAACCAAATTAACCTAACCAAATTAATCTAACAGAACCAAAATAATATAACCTAACAAACCACCCTAAATTAAACTAACCTTGCTTCCCCCAAAAATACAGACAGATATTTAAAAATTACTGTCAGCATTATAAATATATAATTTGCAGTGGGTATATATATATATATATATATATATATATATATATATATATATATATATATATATATATATATATATATATATATATATATATATATATATATATATATATATATATATTGTCACGAGAGGGCAAGATCATGAAGATACCCAGACTGAGTCCCAGCTGAAGTGGAGGATGACGTCACACTACGTCACCTCGCCGGCCGCCTACCCTGGGGCTCGGGAGTATCACGTGACGTGTAGCAGCCCTGGGATTGGTGGCGGAACAGTTTGGGAGACAGAGTGGCGGGAGAACACTGGTGAGGGAAGAAAGCCCGCGCGTCGCCGACACTGCCTTCGGTACTTGTATGTTCCTTTGTGAGCTGGAGCGAGGCGTCAAGAAGCCTTCCGAGGGTCGACAAGAGGCCCGGGGTGCCGAGCTACAGCATAGGACTACTGTGTAGTGTGAGCAACGGAGAATAGAGGGCCAGAAGCCACAAGTGTGTTTTACTACTCGCCTTCTGAGGGGAGCCAGGGGAGAACACGGAGCGCTGCAGGGTAAGTTCACCGTCACGTATGCAGGAAGCACCGGACCCTAAAAGTGTAAGTGTGACGGCCCACGGGGTGGTGAAGTTACAGTGGTGTCAGGATCGTGGGATGAGTTAAGTGCTAACTGTGTGCGTCGCGGTGTGTTACCGAGTGTGCGTGTGTATTGGACAGGGGAGGCGAGCAGCGGTGGTACGGGTAACGTACTTGTGGATCGCAGCGGGCGGGCGGACGGTGCAGTGTGTTTTGCCATGGTAAGCTGCGTGTTGTGTTAAGTTACGGTGCCTTACAGTAATTAAGTCAGCATGGCGGCGAAAGAAATCACACTAGCGGATGTTATGAGTGCCCTGAAGGCGCAGGGAGAGGTACAGCATGCTGAGTTGCAAGCGGTGACGAGCAGTGTAGACCGTGTATTTAAGGAGGTTATGGGGCTCGTGAAGGAGGAGTGTTCACGGGTTAAAGACGAGGTGTTAAGTGAAGTGTTCACCAAGGATCAGGTGAAGGGAGAGGTGGAAAAAGCGGCCAGTGAACTGAGGAGATATGTGGATGAGGTTGTGGCGGCACAGGCGCCTCCTGTACTCTCTCAGCATAAAGGCACGCTGTTCCGGTCAAGTGGGCGTGCTAGTGAGACTGAGGGGGGGAGTGACGAAGGGGAGGAGGATAATAGTTGTCACGGAAGCCTAAACAGCCTTTCTCCATTGGCCAAGGTGATACCGTCTCCCCTACGCTCTCCTGTAAACGTCTTATCACCTCCACCATCCCCGCTAGCCTCAGTAAAGTCGTACCCTTCTGCTGCCAGCTCCACATCACGGAGGCTGAAGGACGGGATGAGGCGCCGGCCACAGGAGTTCGATGGAACAGTGTCTTGGGAAGCGTATAAGACACAGTTCGAGCTCTTGGCCAGTGCCCGCCAGTGGAGTCGCCCTGAGATGGCCATGCAGCTGGTGTGGGCACTCAAAGGACCGGCATTAGAAGTCTTGAACCAGCTGCCAGCTGCCCAGCGGTGCTCGTATAGTAAAGTGACGGCGACACTGGAGAGGAGGTACGGGTACCAGCACCAAACCGAGGTGTTCAGGACAAGGTTCCGGGCCAGGTTACGAGGCCCGGGGGAGACCCTGACACGCCTGGCGCAGGATTTGGAGGTGCTGGTGCGGCGTGCGTACCCGGAGGCCAGTGAGGAGATGATCACCATTCTCCTGCGGGATCAGTTCGTTGATGCCATCGATAACCAACAACTGAGGATATACGTCCAGCAGGCACACCCCAAGGACCTTCAGGAGGCCCTGGCGAGGGGCCTGGAGATGGAGTCATTTCTCCGGACGACGCGGGAGCGACCCAGCGGGAATTATGTCCCGCAGAGAGTGAAGGCAAGGAAAGGGGCCGTGCAGAAGGCCTACTCTAGCCCTTCACCGCCCCTAGGTGAGTTCAGGGGTAAGTGCTACTCTTGCGGGCAGCAGGGGCACACCAAGAGGTACTGCCCGCAGGGATCGAGTAGCAGAAAGGCTGTCAACGGCAGAGCAGGGCAGTACCAGTACAAACCCTGTTGTTGGAACTGCGGTCAGGGGCACAAGACGGCAGAGTGTGCCCTCGTCTCTCCCAGGGATAGCAAGGAGGCTGGGGGAAACGGAAAGAGGCTGGTGGAAGGGGTCGAGCGCCAGCCAGAGAGCCAGAGACCCCAGTCCGCCTAAGTTGCCGCGCCGAGGGTGCCCGGACAGTGCAGGTGGGCGGGCAAGTGGATGGCAAATCTTGCTGCCTCACTGTGGACTCGGGCGCGGAACGTACCTTCGTGCAGGACGGGGTGGTGGCAACTGGACAGCCCCCGGTGGCCCAGCAACAACTGTGTGGTATTACAGGGCACTGCACACAGCTGAGGGGACCAGTGCATGCCAGGATTGCGGTTGGCAGCACGGAGGAGCATCTTCCCGTCTTTGTAGCGGACGTCGGGGAGAACTTGCTCGGCCTAGACTACCTGAAGCAGAGCAGGGCGGTGCTGGACTTCGGGGAAATGACTATGTCGGTCAGAGGTAGTGTGGTGCCGCTACAGGAGGGCGGTGTTGACGCAGAGGAGTGTGAAGCTTCAATTGAAACTCACCGAGCCCATACTGCGTCCCTACCCGAAGCTAGCCACCGCTGCCGTCTCAGTAAGGAACAGAAGGAGGAAAGTCAAGGGTCGGAAGAGTGTGAAGGTGTACAGACGACTATGGACCCGGAAGGTCATTGCGAGGACATGCAAGGGAGTAGCACTGGGGTTCCACCTCATCTGCAGGATCTATTGCAGAGGAGTTCGGCATGCCTGTCTGGGGAACAGGTGGACGAGGTGAAGGAAGTGCTGACTCTGTATGCAGATGTCTTCTCGCAGGGAGATAATGACCTGGGCCGGACCAGTCTGGTTAAACACCACATTCACACAGGGGATAGTCGGCCGGTTAAGTTGCTGCCCCGCCGGATTGCGCCTGCTCGTCGGCTGGAAGTGGAAAAAGCCGTGGAGGAGTTGCGCGCGCAAGGGATAATCGAAAAGTCGGCTAGTCCCTGGAGTGCTGCTGTTGTCCTCGTTAAGAAGAAGGATGGGTCTACCAGGTGTTGTGTGGACTATCGGGGCCTTAACGCGGTGACGACAAAGGACTCTTACCCTCTACCGAGGGTGGATGACACGCTTGACGCGCTCACGGGGGCCCAGTGGTTCTCCACCTTAGACTTGAAATCAGGTTACCATCAAGTTGAGGTTGCGGAGGAGGACAGAGAGAAAACGGCCTTCTCGTATGGGCAGGGACTGTATCAGTTTAAAGTGATGAGTTTTGGTCTGGTGAATGCCCCGGCCACCTTTGAGCGTCTAATGGAGCGTGTGTTGGATGGGTTGCTGTGGAAAAGCGCCCTGGTGTACTTGGACGATGTGCTAGTGTACGGGAATTCGTTCAAGGGGGCTCTGGAGAGGCTTAAGACAGTGTTGGACAGGTTCAGGGGGGCAAATGTGAAACTCAGTCCAAAGAAGTGTAGCCTGTTCCAGAGGGAAGTGCCGTTTCTGGGTCACATAGTGAGTAGTGAGGGAGTGAAAACAGACCCTGGTAAGGTAGAGTCAGTTAAGGAGTGGCCAGTGCCGCGCAGTGTGACGGAAGTGCGCGGGTTCCTTGGGTTGTGTACGTACTACCGGAGGTTTGTGAAGGGTTTTGCGCAAATTGCGGTGCCACTCCATCACTTGACTCGTAAAGGGGCATGCTTTCACTTGAGCGAGGACTGTCAACGTGCCTTTGAAACTCTGAAAGAGGCTCTCGCTAACGCCCCTGTGTTACCGTACCCGGATCCAATGAAACCATACGTGTTGGATTGTGATGCGAGTGCTGAGGGAGTAGGAGCCGTCTTGTCCCAGGAGAAAGACGGACAAGAGTGGGTCGTCTCCTACTTCAGCAGGAAGTTCTCAGCCCCTGAAAGGAACTATTGCGTCACTCGTAAGGAGTTGTTGGCAGTGATCCTGGCCATTGATCACTTCCATCCTTACTTGTACGGGGCCAGATTCAAGATTAGGACAGACCATGCTGCTCTGAGGTGGCTGAAAACCCTCAGAAACCCGGAGGGGCAGCTGGCCAGGTGGATTGGCAAGCTGGAGCAGCATGACTACAACATCGAATACCGGCCTGGAAAAATGCATAGCAATGCTGACAGTTTGAGTCGCCGTCCTTGCGACAGTGACTGCAGGCATTGTAGACGCCATGAGACTGAGCCTGTGTGCGTGAAGGCTGCCGGTCTTGTCAGTGACACTGAGTGGGGAGAGGACCTCAAACAGGCCCAGCGACAGGACGCTGATATCGGGCCCATAGTGACACTGCGGGAAGAAGGCGAAGAAAAACCGCCATGGGAAAGCGTGGCTCCGCTAAGCCCTGCCGCCAAGGCGTTGTGGCAGCAATGGGCAGTGTTGCGAGTGAGTGACGGTGTGCTGCAACGGCGGTGGGAGTCATGTGACGGCGGTGTGGCCTTCTGGCAAACAATTGTCCCTGTGAATATGAGGGAGGCCTTAGTGCGCGAGGCTCACGGTGGAAATGCAAGTGGTCACTTCGGTGTGAGGAAAACGCTAGGGTGGTTAAAGCAGCGGGTTTATTGGGTAGGCATGCGGAAGGACGTTAGTGAATGGTGCAAAGTGTGTGACGTGTGCTGTGGGAAGATGGGCCCCGGGAGAAAGACAGTTGCTCCCTTACAGGTGTATTAGGTTGGGGCACCTATGGAGAGGGTGGCAGTGGACATCCTGGGTCCGTTCCCTCAGACACTGAGAGGTAACCGCTTTGTGTGTGTGACCATGGACTACTTCACTAAATGGCCGGAAGCGTATCCGCTGCCAAACCATGAGGCTGCCACCGTGGCAGGTGTGTTAGTGGACGAGTTCTTCGCCCGGTTTGGCGTGCCGCACGAGCTGCACTCTGACCAGGGCAGGGAGTTTGAGTCAGCAGTATTCCGGGAGTGCTGCCAGTTGCTGGGCGTCAAGAAAACTCGTACTACACCCCTGCGGCCGCAGTCGGATGGCATGGTGGAACGCTACAACCGCACGTTGGGGCAGGAGTTGGCCAAATATTGCCAGGAAGGGCAGGAGGACTGGGACTTAAAAATCCCCCTGCTTCTCTTGGCCTACCGGTCCGCCGTGCATGAGGTGACCGGTTACACGCCAGCCCGGCTGATGTGTGGGCGGGAGCTCCGGCTACCAGTGGACCTCGTGACTGGCAGGCCGCCGGATGAAGACCTGCCCACTACCATCACCCAGTACGCTACAGCCCTACAGGACCGTCTCCAGGAGGTGCACCATCAGGTGAGGGGTAACCTGAAGGTGTCCGGTGAGGCGATGAAGGACCGGTACGACCGCCGGGCAACGGCACCACCCTTTAGCGAGTGGGATCAGGTGTGGCTGCACAACCCTCGGCGTAAGAAAGGATTGTCCCCTAAGCTCCAGAGCCCCTGGGAGGGGCCATACGTGGTGGAGAAGGTCATCTCGGACGTCACCTTCAGGATACGCCAAGGGCCAAGGAAGCGGACACTGGTGGTGCACGCTGACAGGCTCTGGGGTTACCATGGCCCTGGAAGCTTCTCCTGGGGAGAGCGAGCTGCTCTCCTGACCAGTGACGAAGAGGAGGACAAGGACAAGGGCCTTGGGGACGACGAGCCCCTGGTGATGGAGGATGACGGAGACCTGGACCTGAGAGAGCCTGAGCCGCTGGTGATGGAGGAAGGTGGAGCGGATGAGTTGTGTCCCTTGGAGGGGGCACTGGCGGATGTCGACGCTGGACCTGTAGTAGGGAGACCCAGACGGGAGCGGCATCCACCCAAATGGAGTGAGGATTATGTTCTTTGTTGATTTTTGATATACCTAAAGTTGAAGTATTATTTTCTTGTTTTTGGGGGTGTATCTGTAACCTAAAGGGAATAGAGAGAGTTGGGGAGCGAGGGCGCTCAGTCTCTTTACAGGAGGGGGTAGTGTCACGAGAGGGCAAGATCATGAAGATACCCAGACTGAGTCCCAGCTGAAGTGGAGGATGACGTCACACTACGTCACCTCGCCGGCCGCCTACCCTGGGGCTCGGGAGTATCACGTGACGTGTAGCAGCCCTGGGATTGGTGGCGGAACAGTTTGGGAGACAGAGTGGCGGGAGAACACTGGTGAGGGAAGAAAGCCCGCGCGTCGCCGACACTGCCTTCGGTACTTGTATGTTCCTTTGTGAGCTGGAGCGAGGCGTCAAGAAGCCTTCCGAGGGTCGACAAGAGGCCCGGGGTGCCGAGCTACAGCATAGGACTACTGTGTAGTGTGAGCAACGGAGAATAGAGGGCCAGAAGCCACAAGTGTGTTTTACTACTCGCCTTCTGAGGGGAGCCAGGGGAGAACACGGAGCGCCGCAGGGTAAGTTCACCGTCACGTATGCAGGAAGCACCGGACCCTAAAAGTGTAAGTGTGACGGCCCACGGGGTGGTGAAGTTACAATATATATATATATATATATATATATATATATCCTGGGTTCAAATTACTCTGAATGATAAGCTCTGTCTGATGGGAAGGGTAATATAAACCAAGTTGAGACTGATGAAAGTAAAAGAATACCGCACTGGATTATAACTAACCGAAGCACTCATTAACTTTACTATATATTGCCTTTTATCCTTTACAGCTAGCTACATTTAAATGTTATTATTGACATTAAACCTCATTTTACTCTTCCAGTAACGTTATTTTTACTATTTGCTACAATTATATATATATATATATATATATATATATATATATATATATATATATATATATATATATATATATATATATATTTTTTTTTTTTTTTTTTTTTTTTTTTCAAAGAAAACACAGCCAGAATGCTGTGCTCACATCACCTAATCTTACTGGGGCAGGCCCTAGACTCCCAATTAAGGAGCATTTGTTTCCGACCTTATATTTATGTTTTATTTGTATCTAAAGGTATATGCAAAAGAGTGAAAGAGAATAGACCAATAATAAGGCAGGGAAAAGTCTCGTAATACCAAGTATGCAATAATAACAAACGTAAGTACCTTACCAGCCACCCAGCAGTGTCTCCAATGACATTTTGAAAGGAGCCACAGTATGGGTGGGAATTGCATGGTCACACTGTGTCCTCCTCTCTGTAGGTGAAGTTGCATCTTCTCAAACAAGACAGTAGGTCATGGCGAGGGAAGAGGTATTTGAATAGCAGTTCACTATCATTCAGTACCAAGAGGTCAAGGTGATCCTCATGGCACAGTCTTACATCTGTGCATCCGTTACATCCATTATACGGATGTGCAATCCGTACATCCGTTACATTTCCATTATAGGAGTCACTAGAATAGCGGTAATAATACAAAAATTGTGACGACTGCGGCTGTGTCTCGCCGATCGGTGGCAAATTTGCCTCATCTTCAGCCTTATTTTCGATGTTCCATGCAAAATTTCACTTTGTGCATCACGTTTTTTTTTTTTTTTTTTTTTTTTTAGTGATAAACTTGGAAACGGTAAAAAAAAAAGTCATTTTGTGCACATAAATATTTATATAACAGATAACAATGCCTTTATTACACCTTGGGAGGTATACTTACTAGCAACACGAAAAGATCATAGATAGCGACACCTTAACGACACTCGATGCGTTTGTGGATACCATTGAGCGACAAATGGCGTTATTAGCGACACTCACTTGTCGTTAGCCTGTCGTTAAGTTTTTTTGGATCCCGTCCTACGTGCACAGGAAGTGGAAATCATGGTGCCAATTCTTTTTTTTTTTTTTTCTATTACCGGATCCACGTGAAGGATCGCAAAGACACGGTGGGGGTATGTCTTGCCTACCTCAAGGCCTTTGTGGTGGACTTCGCACAGGTGGAAGATGCTCGCCACTCATTGAGTCATTCAAGGAAGGTTTCACGTAAGGGAGGATCACTTAAGGATGGCCTTACTTTAAGGTGTGATCCAAGAAAAGAAACAGGTTCATTTTATGACCAAAGGAGGATTGGAGTTTAGTTTATGACCCAAGGAGGATCTTGTTCAGTTTACGTCCCAAGGAGAATCTGAATTCAGTTGATGACTCAAGAAAGATTTGAATTCAGTTTATTACCCAATAACGATTTGAGTTCAGTTTATGGCCCAAGAACGATATGAGTTCACTATAACCCAACAAGGATTTGTGTTGAGTTTATAATCCAAGAAGGATTAGTATAGTATTCATATATATATATATATATATATATATATATATATATATATATATATATATATATATATATATATATATATATATATATATATATATATATATATATATATATATATATATATATATATATATATATATATATATATATATATATATATATATATATATATGTATATACTTTTTTATGTAGGAGGGACACTGGTCAAGGGCAACAAAAATCCAATAAAAAAAAAATAGAAAAAGCCCACTGAGACACCAGTCCCAGAAAAGTAAAAAAAAAATAAGGATAATTGTCTTGAAACCTCCCTCTTGAAAGAATTCAAGTCATAGGAAGGTGGAAATACAGAAGCAGGCAGGGAGTTCCAGAGTTTACCAGAGAAAGGGGTGAATGATTGAGAATACTGGTTAACTCTTGCATTAGAAAGGTGGACAGAATAGGGGTGATTGAAAGAAGAAAGTCTTGTGCAGCGAGGCCGCGGGAGGAGGGGAGGCATGCAGTTAGCAAGATCAGAAGAGCAGTTAGCATGAAAATAGCGGTAGAACACAGCTAGAGATGCTACATTGCGGCGGTGAGAGAGAGGCTGAAGGCAATCGGTTAGAGGAGAAGAGTTGATGAGATAAAAAGCTTTTCATTCAACCCTGTTTAGAAGAGCGGTATGAGTGGAACCTCACCAGACATGTGAAGCATACTCCATACATGGAGCTAGCAGCTGGGATGGGTGAGAAAAAAAAAAAAAATATATATATATATATATATATATATATATATATATATATATATATATATATATATATATATATATATATATATATATATATATATATATATATATGCTAATTTTCTTTTTGTTATTATTAATGCTGTCATTATTATTGTTAATGTTATTATTATTATTATTATTATTATTATTATTATTATTATTATTATTACCATCATTATTTCTATTATTTATCATTTATGTATTTAATTTACTCAAGACGCTTGTTGCTTGCCGGGACCTCTGTTGGCGTAACCCGCGCGCCGCTTGTTTTTCAGTCATAGCCAGCCTCCCGTGGCGTTCAGCAACACTTCATACCACGAACTCTCTGATTATAATGGAGCCCCTTAAGCAGTGTTTTGCTTTCCCTTGCTATGGACAATACCTTATAGGCATTGTGTGCCTCCTAGCACAAGGATCAGAGTTCATATTATGATCCAAGGAGGATCTGAGTTCCGTTAATGGCCCATGAAGAATTTCAATTCAGCTTGTTTTCTTATCTTATGTAATCAAGCATCTTTCATTTATTTATTGCATGTATTCTTGCAAGAATTATATAATCTTTCACAAATTGCCGTATCCAGATTAAATCTAACAATATTATTATTTTCACATTCACCCTCACATATCTGGAAGGGTTCCACTGATACCGCTCTTTTAGACAGGGTAGGATAAAAAGCTTTTTGTTTCATCAACTTTTCTCCTCTAACTGATTGTCTTCACCCTCTTTTTCATCACCGCAGTGTTACATCTCTTGCTACCTTCTACCGCTATTTTTATGCTAACTGGTCTTCTGATCTTGCTAACTGCATGCCTCCTGCGGTCTCGATGTACAAGACTTTCTTTTTTTCCTCACCCCTATTATGTTCACCTCTCTAATGCAAGGGTTAAAAAGTATTCTCAATTATTCACCCCTTTCTCTAGTAAACTCTGGAACTCCCTGCCTGCTTCTGTATTTCCACCTTCCTATGACTTGAATTGCTTCATAAGAGAGACGTCAAGATGGATTAAGATCCTTATTTTTTTTTACTACTGCTTCGGGCGATTTTCGGGGAAAGGCATCTCGGTGGGCTTTTTTATTTTTTTTATTGGACTTTTGTTGCCCTTAGCCGGTGTTCCTCCTACATAAAAAACATATATATATATATATATATATATATATATATATATATATATATATATATATATATATATATATATATATATATATATATATATATATATATATATATATATATATATATATATATATATATATATATATATATATATATATATATATATATATATATATATATATATATATATATATATATATATATATATATATATATATATTTTTTTTTAGTAAGAAGGACACTGGCGAAGGGCAACAAAAATCCAATAAAAAAAAAAATATGCAAACTGAAATGCTAGTCCCATAAAAGTGTCAAAGCAGTGGTCAAAAATTGATGAATAAGTGTCTTGAAACCTCCCTCTTGAAGGAATTCAAGTCATAGAAAGGTGGAAATACAGAAGCAGGCAGGAGGTTCCAGAGTTTACCAGAGAAAGGGATGAATGATTGAGAATCATTAACTCTTGCGTTAGAGAGGTGGACAGAATAGGGGTGAGAGAAAGAAGAAAGACTTGTGCAGCGAGGCCGCGGGAGGAGGGGAGGCATGCAGTTAGCAAGATCAGAAGAGCAGTTAGCATGAAAATAGCGGTAAAAGACAGCTAGATATGCAACATTGCGGCCGTGAGAGAGAGGCTGAAGACAGTCAGTTAGAGGAGAGGAGTCGATGAGACGAACAGGTTTTGATTCCATCCTGTCTAGTAGAGCAGTATGAGTGGAACCCCCCCAAACATGTGAAGCATACTCCATACATGGACGGATAAGGCCCTTGTACAGAGTTAGCAGCTGGGGGGCTGAGAAAAACTGGCGGAGACGTCTCAGAACACCTAACTTCATAGTAGCTGTTTTAGCTAGAGATGAGATGTGAAGTTTCCAGTTCAGATTATAAGTAAAGGACAGACCGAGGATGTTCAGTGTAAAAGAGGGGGGCAGTTGAGTGTCATTGAAGAAGAGGGGATAGTTGTATGGAAGGTTGTGTCGAGCTGATAGATGGAGGAATTGAGTTTTTGAGGCATTGAACAATACCAGGTTTGCTCTGCCCCAATCAGAAATTTTAGAAAGATCAGAAGTCAAGCGTTCTGTGGCTTCCCTGCGTGATATGTTAATCTCCTAAAGGGTATATATATATATATATATATATATATATATATATATATATATATATATATATATATATATATATATATATATATATATATATATATATATATATATATATTTATTGTCATGTTATTGGCCGAGTTTACCTTGAATGGGATCACGTTTTCTTAGTGTCCCCGTGTTCCGGTTACCTGCCATTCGGACATTATCCTTATTATTGTTATAAGTAGTGTAAGGCTTATTTACCCATTTTATATCATGTAGTATTATCCTCTTCATAATTTAAGTTCTCTATGTCTTTGTATGTATAAGGAAGGAAGTACAATTGAGGTGAAATACGTTGAAAACGAGGGGAGCTTGAGTGGGCAACAACACATTCCAAGGAGGGGAAAAATCAGAGCGCCTTAGGTCGTGAGGAAAGGTGGAGGGAAGGCGTCTCTCAGGGAGGGATCTTGGTGTGGATTGGTGATGGAGTGAGTTTGTGGAGGTATTAGTGGTGTAGCGGTGTGACCTTGATATCCAGGATCAGGTTAGTGAGTCTTTTGTGGTACCAGGAGCTCTTGTTCGCTGAAGTTTGGTTGTTGAGTTGTGCCGGTGACGCTGTTGGGAGGGGTCATGGGTCAAACTGGCAGCCATTTTGTGAGTGGAGGTTGTGGTGTTGACCTTGGAAGTTGGTGTTGTGGTGTATTGGTGATTTTGGGGACGAGATTGTGGTGTTATGGGTGATCTTTGGTGATAATGGTAATCTTTTGTGGGGCTTGAGGAGGTGAAATACGGGAATTGTTGTCTGGGGACGCGGTAATGGCGTCCGGGTAAATTCCTGCGGTTAAGGGGAAATGTTTCTGTGACTGGTGGAGGTGTAGACGGGTTCTGGTGACGTGGGAAGTGACGAGAGCGTCATGTGGTAGCGTGTGCTGCCTCATGTTGTTTGTGAATTGTTATTAGTGTTAATATATGTGCTTGTAACATAGAATAATCGTGTTTTCTACTCCCCCAACAACAATCTGGTATTGGAGGTGATTCTAGGTGTGCTGAGTCAAGGTAAAGGTGGAGTAAGAGATAATTCTGACGATTTCGGATAGGTCGGGTAGGCACTCGAAGCCTTTAAAAAATCCAGACCTTTAAAACTTTCCGGGATCAGTGTAACGTCCACTTTCTTGGAGAGATAACCGGGATCGTACGATCGCAGGTAAGTAGGCGATCGTGACAGAATATGGGGGCCCGTCCGGGATTTTTGAACATTTGTGTGGTGTAACGAGTGTTACATGGTGATTGTTGTTGGGAGGAATTTACCTGTGTGAAATATTTCTTTAAAACTGTGCATTTATTGTGGTGAATATTTGGAGGAATATTTTGTGAATATTTTGTGGAGTGTAGTGATTGTAATCATGGCCGCTAGACGTGTTGAGATGTTCCTTCTGTCGAGAAGTGTGCATGATCTGTACACACTAACCAAGGAGGAATTGTGTTCAGTGGCTGAGAGGTTTCAAGTGGAGTTGAAATCCAAGAAAAAGGAGGAAATGCAGGCGGAGTTGAAAAATGCTCTTGTGGAGAGGAGCTGGTTTGAAAATGATGGTGGTGAAAGTGAGGATAATGATGGGGAGAGTGTAAAGGAAGGTGCTGAGGTCAGTGAGATAAACCTGGGTGCTTTTGGTGGAACAGATGGCCTTTCTAGTAGTGAAAAATTTGAGTTAATGAAACTTCAAATACAGATGCAGAGGGAACAGAAACAGCAAGAGATGGAGTTAAAGAAGGAGCAGATACAGATGCAAAAGGAGATTGAGATAGAAAAAATTAGAGCAGAAAGTAAAAATAAAGTGAACGGGACCAGGGCAGGAAATGGTGCTCAAGGCAACGGGGATTTAGAGAAAAGGGCCATCAGTATGCCTAACTTTGTGGAAGGGGAGGAAGAAAACTTTTTTTTTCAATTTGAAAAAGCTGCAAAGATGATGGGAAGGGATGAAAATGATTGGGCAATAATAGTCCAGTCTAAATTTGAGGGAAGGGCCCGAGCGGTATATGTGAATTTGAGTGAGCAAGAGGCGCGTGATTATGAAGTGGTAAAGGAAGCGGTGTTGGGATCAACCCTTCTATGTCCGGATGTGTACCGGGAAAGGTTCCGCAGGACAACAAAACGCCCAGGTGATACTTATCTCGGGATGGCTCGAGAGGTTATCCTTAAACTGGACCGGTGGCTGAAGGCCGAGGAAGCCACTACACTTGAAGAGGTAAAAGGAGTTATACAGATGGAACAATTTATGAGGCAAATGCCCCTCAGTGTAAGATGTGAGCTCGCATCACACGACGTGAAAGACGTGATGGAAGCCGGACGCAGAGCTGACAAGTACTGTGCGGTCCGTGGGCTGAACGGAGATGAACACCATGAAGGGAGAAAGCCATTCTCCAGCAGAAATGATGGTCATCAGAGATATAAGAATGACAGTCAGATGAGCTCAACATCAGACCACAGATCAAACCAACCCCGCCCTAACAACTATAGTTTTCCTCACACTTACACCATGCCCCCGCCAGCCGACCACAACATGAGGTCTGCGCCCTATGGGAGTAGGCCCAGGAGCACTACCTATTACCAGAAGGGTAGTGGGGATGAAGGTGCAGTTAAGTGCCTTGGATGTGGAAGTAGTGGGCATAGGAAGTACCAGTGTCCGAAGGGACGGCCGAAGCCAGTGGGAGCAGTTGCCGCCCAAAGAGACCTGATAAAGTATGTGGAGAATATGAATGCAGAGATACAAGAGGAGCCGCCGAAAGATGAGGGCTTTGAGCACTTCACCAGTAAGGGCACAGTGAAAGTGGAGGGAAGTCCAGAGAAGGTGATCAGAATCCTTCGGGATACGGGAGCTAACCAGAGTCTCATCTTAAGTAGTGTACTCCCATGGAATGAGGAGACCAGCACTGGCAGAGAGGTCTCATGCAAGGGTGCAGGAGGCAAGTTCAGTATTCCCCTGCACAAAGTTTGGCTGGACTGTGGATACGTCACTGGAGAGGTGACGGTGGGAGTGAAGGAGGCACTGCCCGTAGATGGAGTGGATATGCTGGTTGGGAACGACCTGGCTGGAGGTCGAGTTATCCCTAAACTTCAGATGGTAGACAACCCTCTGATAGGGATGACGGAAACCACCACTCCAGCAGCAGTCCCTCACTCAACAGATGGGGAAGCAGAGGTGCCCGAATTGTTCCCAGTCTGTGCAGTGACCCGAGCGATGGCCCGGAAGGAACGCATGGACACCGAGGGAGCAACGCAAGAGGACGAAGGCCTGGGCGTTCTGTTTGAGGAACCTGATGAAAAAGGAACTAACCCGGAGTGCGCAAGTGGTGAATCGGTTGTAGGTCAGGTGGAGCCCAACCTTGATTTTCTGGTAGAAAAGAACGAGTTGATAAAAGCTCAGGAGAGTGATGAAAGCTTGAAGTCTGCTTGGAATGAGGCTAACAGGCTGGGTGAGCTTGACAATGAGTACGTGGGCTACTACGTGAATAACGGGGTATTAATGAGAAGTTGGAGGCCCCTGACAGCCCCAACCTCCGATCACTGGATGGTGAAAAGGCAGATTGTGGTGCCATGGGTGTATAGGAAGAAAATTTTGGAGATGGCACACGAAGGTAATCTGGCAGGATACCTGGGGGTCAGAAAAACCCTAGGAAAGATCCTGTGTCATTTTTACTGGCCTAGAGTGAGGGGTGATGTGAAAGAGTTTTGTAAAACTTGTGGTTTGTGTCAGAAGGTGGGCAAGCCGAACCAGGTGATTCGCCCTGCCCCCCTTCATCCTATACCTGTGATCGAGGAACCATTCAGTAAGGTGGTGATAGACTGTGTAGGTCCTTTACCAAGGACCCGGAGGGGGAACCAGTACTTGCTGACTATTATGTGTATGTCATCCAGGTTTCCTGAGGCCATTCCCCTCAGGAGTATAAACTCTAAAAACATTGTGAGGGAACTGGTGAAATTTTTCTCCTGGGTGGGAATTCCTAAGGTGTTGCAGTCAGACCAGGGAAGTAATTTCACTTCTCGTGCATTCAAGGAAATCCTAAGGGGTCTGAAGATTGAACAGAGACTGTCGAGTGCTTATCACCCTCAGTCTCAGGGTTGTGTAGAAAGATTTCACCAAACTCTCAAAAACACTCTCAGGATGTATTGTGAGGAGATGAGTGTTCAGTGGGATGAGGCATTGCCACTAGCCTTATTCGCGTTAAGGGACAGTGTGCAGGAGTCAACTGGTTTCAGCCCATTTGAGTTAGTGTATGGCCATGAGGTGAACGGTCCTTTAAGGATGGTGAAAGAAAAATGGTTAGGAGTAGAGGAGCCTCATACTGTGGTGAAATATGTATCTGATTTCAAGGACAGATTGATGAGAGCTAGGGAAATTGCTCGGGAAAATCTGAAAAATAGTCAGAGTGAAATGAAAGGCTGGTATGACAAGAAGGCGAGGGCCAGATCTTTCCAGCCTGGGGACAAAGTCTTGGTTCTTTTCCCATTGCAGGGTGATCCTTTCAAAGCCAGGTTCAGCGGGCCTTGGGAGATTGAGAGAAAAATGAGTGATGTAAATTACATTGTAAAAACTCCAGGGAGGAAGAAAAAGAACCAGTTGTGTCATGTAAACATGCTGAAGCCATTTCACGAAAGGGACAGAGAAAATGGAGATGATGTAGCAGAAGGAGTAAGAGCTGTGAGTGTTGTAAATGTAACCACTGAGGCGGAGGAGAAGTGGTCTGAAGTGAAATTGAGCAGGTGTGAAGGGATGGTGCTAGAGAACTCAGCTGTGTTAGGGAATTTAAATGATAAACTGTGGCACATGGAGCTGGAGAAGAGGGAGAGGATTAGGGAGATAATTGAAAGGTTCAGTTCTTTGTTCCCTGATGCACCTAGAAAAACTAATGTGGTGGTGCACGATGTGGATGTTGGGGAGGCTGAACCCATCAAACAGCATCCCTACAGAGTTAACCCGCAGAAAAGAGAGATCATGAGAAAAGAAGTAGAGTATATGCTGGAACACGACTTGATTGAGCCCAGTGAGAGCCCATGGAGCTCGCCATGTGTACTGGTGCCCAAGCCCGGTCAAGAGAGTTTCCGTTTCTGTACGGACTATAGGAAGGTTAACATGGTGACAAAACCTGATGCTTACCCTATCCCTAGAGTTGATGACTGTATAGATCATGTGGGAAGTGCCAACTTCATAACAAAAA
>NC_087176.1:15351590-15421590 GCF_035594125.1 Scylla paramamosain
GATACTTGTCAGCTTTAGTGAAAAATAGATAAATAAAAAAAAAAATAAATAAATAAATAAAAGATCATCTGATTTCCTGCCACCAGTTCCTATGGAAGCAGTACCATTTTACAAAATTCCATAATAGCCAGCAAAATTCTTGACAAAGAAGTAAAATGAAGCTATTATCAGTCCACAAGGCAGATGGTCAAGCAATGTAAATAGATTGTGGGAGTTACATGTGAGTTAAACGAACAAAATTAGAAAAGACTGGTACCGACACGAAAAACAGGGCTAGAAGGGGGTTGCAAAGTATTATGAGTCACTTTTACTCAAAGTTATTTAACATCAAGTAAATGCCGATCTTGAAATAACACAAGAAGTAAATGAACAAAACCAGCAGATATCTGGATATGCTAGAGCAGTCAAATACAGCCCTCTTAACAGTATGATGCATAACTTTTAGGAACCAAGTTTGCAAGAATCCTCACACCATCCAAATCTAAACCTCATGATCCCATTTTTCTCAAGAAACATCTTCATTGAACTATGACAAAAGAGAAACAACCAATATGAAATTATCACTCAATCTTCAGTTTCTGGTAGAGGTGGCAAAAAATTACCCATGACCAGGATGTGATCCCTTGACAAAAAAATTCTTTAAGATTGAAGACATCCAATTTATTGAGGGTATGGGCTTAATTTAATGTTAAAAATCTCCTATGCAACTTTTTTCTTATCGAGATCAGCTGTAATCTACAGCTCTGATAATTCTCATTCAACTTGCTCTTGCCACAATGCCAAATGCGTTCTGAGATAGCCTTGCAACTGTTAAGGGAAATTTTTACAATCTGACCTAAAACCAACTGAAAATATTTTGCCTGTTATAAAGATGAGACTAGAGAGAGAGAGAGAGAGAGAGAGAGAGAGAGAGAGAGAGAGAGAGAGAGAGAGAGAGAGAGAGAGAGAAAGAGAGAAAACTCAGGCATCCAGAAGGAAGGCAAGAATCAGGCATAAGAGGACTTAATTAAGACACAAATATTCAGGAATCTTACCAAACCCATTTCTTAGTACAATGAAGAAAAAAATAAATAAATGTAAAAAGACAAAAAACAATGAAGAAAACTATTTTTATTTCCTATTTTAAGTATTTGGCAACATCCATGGTCTTGTGGCAAACGTTTCTGCAACTGTATACAACAGTGATTGCAAACAAAAGAAAATTTTAACTTGAATATATGCTTACCGACAGTCTCCACTCTTTTCAAAACTTCTACAGAGTTCAGTCTTGTAACGCAGGCGTAGTGTCGAAACTTTCTTGCCGCTGCCATTGCTTCTGTCCTTTCAGCTACCTTCATTGGGACTGCTGATTCTTCCAGAATCACTAATAATGCTCTTAACATCATTGCTACTAAGGCTTAAGCAATCAAGGCTCTTCATGGTGTTATCATAGTTCCCGGACCATTATTTTATAATGCTTGTTTCGGCCACAGAAAGTTGGTCTTTCTTCATGAGCACTACAGTTGTTGCCTCCGTTTTCCCACATTGATCTCCGAGGAGTTCTAGTACTTGACTGACGCACTGGGCTGGGGTGGCTGAGAGGTCTGAGAGGCTTGGTGGTAATGCCCTGAGTCCATTGGACATGTTCCTATGGCTTTGGATGCTCTGGGTAAGGAAATAGTTCCGACCATAATTCTTGCCGTTTCCCATGATGCCTGCTGTGGTTTGCTCCAAAATCAATGCTGAAATAATTATAATTATCATAAATACACAAAAACAAAATTTAACATTAATTGACCTGCTCTACAATATACTTTTCTATTCATATTTCTGATGTCATTATGAAAGTACTAATGTATTGTGCTTTTTTACAATGGAGGGGGAGAGGGTAAATTTGTGCTAGAATTCCATGAAAATCTCTCATTCCCCACCACTCTCTTGGTAGTTTGAATCACGCGCGTTGTGTGTATGTTTGCGTTGGTGATCAAATTAAACTCATTCAGGTTAGGGTAAATTTTAACTCAGTTAGTAAAACCAGATCAAGAAGGATGTTCAGTAGGTGCAGCAGGAAAAGGAAAAACAGAGAACGAACAAACACACATAAATAGTTGTCGGAAAGGCGAGTGGCAGCCAATAGGAGCCAGCCTACTTTGACAGGGCCATCTCCTCGCTTTTCTCCCGCAGAAGGATACAGGGCGAGGTAGAAGCTGGGAGGTTAGAGGTGGGGGTGTACTAGAGGGTATCATGGGAGTTAGACCTGGAGCAAGAGAGCACAGGTCTGCCTACTCCCAAGCGTTGCTGCCAGAAAGGAAGCTGGGACGTATACCTGGTATGACTTTACATCGTGTATCCCTTAACGAGGAAGCTGGCATCACAAGATTGGCTACCTCTTTTTCCCGTACTATTTAACGTTACTGGATCCGTCTTATTGTTTCCTTGTACCCAATTTACCTATCTTATACCCTCGTCTACTTGGTTTCGCTACTATTACCCCAGATTGCTATCACCCGAATGAGTTACTTTCGGTCACAACACACACATCACGCCCAGCACACGTGATTTAAACTACCAAGGAGAGTGGGGTGTGATGAAAGATTTTCAGCGAAGACTAGCACAAGTTCATCCCCAATATGAAAAAAAAAAAAAAAGTGATATATTTCAAATGTTAAAAAAAAAAATAAATAAATAAAAAATCATTCATATAATTCAGATACTATATCCTTAATGCTACATGTCGAAAAATAAACTAACAATTAGGACAAAGTAATTAAAGATATAATGCTTCCCAAGATATAATGCTATCCCTTTTTTCCAATAACTCGAAGCACACTATCACATTATGTTTAATCTGTTTTAATGTGCACACCTTTTGCAACTATTCCTTCACTAATTTCTGCAAAATTTGCGGTCTTACATCTAATTTTCAATTTGTAAAACACCACTTCTCTATTAAACCTCATCTTCTTTTCTTCACTGAAACACAGGTATCTGAGGCAACTGACAGTAGCCTCTTTTCTGTTCCCTCCTACTTTTTCTATACTTATTTTCAAAGCTGGATATTGCGTTTATGTGCGCAACAACTTAATCTGCTTTCATGCCCACGCTCTTGAATCTTCCGAGTTTTCTACCCTCTGGCTACGATTACAGAGTCACTTTCAAACTAAATTTATATGTGCTCTCACCTAACGCCTCTGACTATAAGAAATTATTTAACTAATTAACTTCAAAAGTGGAGCACATTCTGACTCTCTTCCCTTTTGCAGAGATCTCCATTCTTGGAGAATTCAATGTTCACCACCAGCTTTGGCTTTCCTATCCCTTCACTGACCATCCTGGTGAACTATCCTTTAACTTTGCTATCCTCCATGACCTAGAGCAATTGGTGCAACACCCTACACGTATTTCTGACCGTCTTAGAGATACGCCCAACATTCTTGACCTTTTCTTAATCTCTAATACACATAATGTTGTTATCCTCTTTTCTCTGTTGGGTTCCCCAATCACAAACTCATATCTGTATCTTATCCTATCGCTCCAATTCCTCATCAGGATCCCCCTAAGCGGAGATGCTGGTGTTTTGCCTCTACTAGTTGGAGGGACCAGAGGAGGTGATTTTTCTTGGAATGACTATTGCTTCTGTGGCTGAGACTCGTCTCTGTTTTTTTTTTTTTTTTTTTTTTTTTTTATGTAAGAGGGACACTGGCCAAGGGCAACAAAAATCCAATAGAAAAAAAAAAAAAAAAAAAAAACGCCAACTGATGCCAGTCCCAGAAAAGGGTCCAAAGCGGTAGTCAAAAATTGAAGGATAAGTGTCTTGAAACCTCCCTCTTAAAGGAATTAAAGTCATAGGAAGGTGGAAATACAGAAGCAGGCAGGAAGTTCCAGAGTTTACCAAAGAAAGGAACGAATGATTGAGAATACTTGTTAACTCTTGCATTAAAGAGAGATGGACAGAATAGGAGTGAGAGAAAGAAGAAAGTCTTATGCATCGAGGCCGCAGGAGGAGGGGAGGCATGCAGTTAGCAGGATCAGAAGAACAGTTAGCATGAAAATAGCGGTAGAAAACACCTAGAGTTGCAACATTGCGGCGATAAGAGAGAGGCTGAAGACAGTCAGTTAGAGAAGAGGAGTTGATGAGACGAAAAGCTTTTGATTCCACTTTATCTAGAAGAGCAGTATGAGTGTAACTCCCCCCCCCCCGCCCACACATGTGAAGCATACTCTATACATGGATGGACAAGGCCCTTGTGAAGAGTTAGCAACTGAGGGGGTGAGAAAAACTGGCGGAGACGTCTCAGAACGCCTAACTTCATGGAAGTTGTTTTAGCTTAAGATGAGATGTGAAGTTTCCAGTTCAGATTATAAGTAAAGGACAGACCAAAGATATTCAGTGTAGAAGAGGGAGACAGTTAAGTGTCATTGAAGAAGAGGGGACAGTTGTCTGGAAGGTTGTGTCGAGTTGATAGATGGAGGAATTGAGATTTTGAGGCATTGAACAATACCAAGTTTGCTGTGCCCTAATCATAAATTATACAACGATCAGAAATCAGGCGTTCTGTGGCTTCCCTGCTTGAAATGTTTACTTCCTGAAGGGTTGGACGTCTATGAAAAGACGTGGAAAAGTGCAGGGTGATATCATCAACGTAGGAGTGGATAGGACAAGAAGTCTGGTTTAGAAAGTCAATGATGAATAATAAGAGAGTGGATGATACGACAGAAACCAGAGGAACACCACTGTTGACAGATTTAGGAGAAGAACAGTGACCGTCTACCACAGCAACAATAGAACAGTCAGAAAGGAGACTTGAGATGAAGTTACAGAGAGAAGGATAGAAGCCGTAGAAGGTTAGTTTGGAAATCAAAGCTTTGTGCCAGATTCTATCAAAAGCTTTTGATATTTCCAAGGCAACAGCAAAAGTTTCACCAAAATCTCTAAAAAAGGAAGACCAAGACTCAGTAAGGAAAGCCAGATCACCAGTAGAGCGGCCTTGACGGAACCCATACTGTCGATCAGATAGAAGGTTCTAAAGTGATAGATGTTTAAGAATCTTACTGTTTAGGATGAATTCAAAAACTTTAGATAGCAGGAAATTAAAGCAATATGACGATAGTTTGAGGGATTAGGGATTTTTTTTTAGCAATATTAAAGCAATAGGACGATAGTTTGAGAGATTAGATTTTTTAGGAACAGGCTGAATGTAAGCAAATTTCCAGCAAAAAGGAAAAGTAGATGTTGATAGACAGACCTGAAATAGTTTGACTAGGCAAGATGTAAGCACGGAGGCACAGTTTCGGAGAACAATAGGAGGGACCCCATCAGGTCCATAAGCCTTCCAAGGGTATAGGCCAGTGAGGGCATGGAAAACATCATTGCGAATAATTTTAATAGATAGCATGAAATAGACAGAGGATAGAGGAGAGCGAGGAACAAGCCCAGAATCGTCCAAGGCAGAGTTTTTAGCAAAGGTCTGAGCGAATAATTCACCTTTAGAAATAGATGTGATAGCAGTAGTGCCATCTGGTTGAAATAAAGGAGGGATAGAAGAACAAGCAAAGTTATTGGAGATATTTTTGGTTAGATGCCAGAAGTCAGGAGGGGAGTGAGATCTTGAAAGATTTTGACATTTTTTGTTAATGAAGGAGTTTTAGTTGGAGAACAAACTTGGCATGGTTTCGGGCATAAATATAAAGTGTATGTGATGCTGGTGATGGTGATGGTGATTTTGTGGGCCACCTCTCTATCATGTATAGCACGAGAACAAGCTTTATTAAACCAAGGTTTGGAAGGTTCAGGTCAAGAAAAAAAAGTGAGGAATCTACGCTTCCATGCCAGACACTATCACCTCTGTTATGCGCTCGGCACACAAAGACGGGTCTCTGACACAGAAGTAGTATTCATTCCAAGGAAAATCAGCAAAATACCTCATCAGGTCCCCCTAACTAGCAGAGGCAAAATGCCAAAGGCACCTTCGTTAATGGGATCCTGAGGAGGAATGGGAGCGATAGGACAAGACACAGATATGAGTTTTTAATCGGAGGAACCCAACAGAGAAGAGAGGGAGACAGCATAAGCAGAAGGATTAAAGGTCAGGAAAAGGTCAAGAATGTTGGGTGTATCTCCAAGATGGTCAGGAATACGAGTAGGATGTTGCACCAATTGCTCTGGATCGTGGAGGATAGCTTAGTTGAAGGCTAGTTCACCAGGATGGTCAGTGAAGGGAGAGGAAAGCCAAAGCTGGTGGTGAACAATGAAGTCTCCAAGAATGGAGATCTCCGCAAAAGGGAAGAGAGTCAGAATGTGCACCACTTCGAAAATTAAGTAGTCAAAGAATTTCTTATAGTTAGAGGAGGTAGGTGAAATGTATACAGCACAGATAAATCTAGTTTGAGAGTAACTCTGTAGTTGTAGCCAGATGGTGGAAAACTTAGAAGATTCAACAGCGTGGACACGAGAGCAGATTAAGTCATTGCGCACAAGAACGTAACATCCAGCTTTGGATCGAAAATGAGGTTAGAAAAAGTAGGAGGGAACAGAAAAAGGGCTATTCTCAGTTACCTTAGAAACCTGAGTTTCAGTGAGGAAAAGAAGATGAGGTTTAGAAGAGGAGAGGTGGTGTTCTACAGATTGAAAATTAGATCTTAGACCGCGAATGTTGCAAAAGTTAATGGAGAAAAAGTTGAGTGGGATGTCAAGACACTTAGGGTCGTCGACAGAAAGGCAGTCCGATCTGGGGACATTTATGGTTCCCTCACCAGATGGGGACTCCGAGGCTGGTGGGAGTCGCCATGATGATTTTGAAATTTTTGAGTGAAGGGTGTGTGTGTTATTAGGTGCTTGTAGTTTTGTGTGGAGGAAGAGAGTTGTCTTTAGAGGGCAGGCTGTGACTGCCCACTTGTGACTATATATATATATATATATATATATATATATATATATATATATATATATATATATATATATATATATATATATATATATATATATATACTCGTATATATATATATATTTTTTTTTTTTTTTACTTGTGCATTAATAATTTTTTTTTTCTTTCTTTCTTTCTATACCTTCCGCAATGTCATTGTCATGGTATATACCACTGGGTCCCGGTTGAGGCGATAAAAGTCTGACATCTTTTTAATTAATTTTTTTTATTTTTATTATTATTATTATTATTATTGTTATATATATATATATATATATATATATATATATATATATATATATATATATATATATATATATATATATATATATATATATATATATATATATATATATATATATATATATATATATATATATATATATATATTTTTTTTTACCTTCTTTAATACCACCGCCGCGGGGCATGCCACGGGATTCCGGGGTTGTGCTATTTCCCGTCGATCGCACAAGGGCGTATGTGTTATTAGTTAATTATTATTATTATTATTATTATTATTATTATTATTATTATTATTATTATTATTATTATTATTATTTTTATTATTATTATTATTATTATTATTATTATTATTGTTTAAACAAGTATTTGGTTGAACATATATTTACTAAAAAAAGTTTTCTTTTTAAATGTAAGAAAGCATTCCTTCGGATGTGGAGCTTTTGCCGACCGCTGACATGTCACACTCATGCCGTGGCGGAGAGACAAACATTGTACCACATCGCTCACATAACTGATGAGATTGTGCTTCTTGACAGGTGGGACAAGGAGGGGAAAGGGTGATACACTCGCCCGCATACTTCACACAGATTATCCGGACTGCTATTTCGTGGAAACCTACACACATGGTCACCGAACTCTCCACAAGACTCACATAATGTTCCAACCTCTAACGAGCTGCCCAAACCAAAACATGTTATTCGTCTACCACAATGGTTGCACCGTTCACGACTTTTATTCAATTTTTTTTTTTTTTTTTTGCTTTCACGACAGACTATCTACATTATAGTCCATCTTCATACCGCTTTGTTAAGCGTTGTGATACCAATCCACCCGACCTCACAAAAAATCTAGTTATATCTTTACCATAGAACCAGCAGAACCTTATAACACCTGGCAACCCTCCCTTCCCTTCCCCTTCGGTCCCATCCTCTTACCCCTTTGGTAAACGCTGGAACACGGGAGCGGAAGATAACTACATTCCAGTGTTGTTTTTTCATTAGACAGGAGGGAAGAAGGGATTGTGAGGAGGGAGCAGTGTACAGGCCACCGAATAGTAAAAATGAAATTAACACCTCACTAAGGCAGGAAATACATAGACCAGGAAGGTACAGTACGGTAGGTGTGATAAGAGATTTTTATTTTAGGAATATTGATTGGAGCCTGATGGTGAATAACAAAGTGGCAGATGAATTTCTTAAAGTAATTCAGGATAATTTTTAAAATAGGTAGTCGTAGAACCCACAAGGGAGAACAATATTCTCGATTTAATTCTTACTAACAGTGAGGAAGCAGTCACGCAGGTTGGAGGACAGCTGGGTAACAGTGACCATTGGGAAATTAGGTACAAATTCAATTGGGAAGAAACTTTTAGAAGCAAAATCTCTAGTAAAATACCTGACTTCAGGAGAGCTGATTTTAAGGAATTAAAAAAGTACCTCCAAAGGGTTAACTGGCAACGGATGTAGAGTGAGGTCAGGTCCGGGACACAGTTGAGAGAGAGATAAGATAGGATAAGAGAGGTGAGATGAGGAATGAGGGTGTAGGGCAAGAAGAGGGAAGAAGTGTACGGAAGGGGCAGAGGGGGGGGAAGAGAGGGGGAGATATGTGTGAGTATGTTGGAGGGTCAGGTCATGCTGAGATGGGAGAGGAGAGATCGAGGCGAGTAGATGAGGGAGTGGAGAGGATGGAAGGGGCCGATTAGATCCGATTAGGGGATTAAGAAAAGAAAATGTAGATGAGCTGTATAAATATTTCGTAGATAAATTGCATACAAGTCAGTTAGCAAACATCCTATATAAAGCAATAAAATCACACAAAAAATTACCCTAAATGGGTTACTGTTATATTAAAACACTATATAGGGCAAAAGATAAGTGTATATATATATATATATATATATATATATATATATATATATATATATATATATATATATATATATATATATATATATATATATATATATATATATATATATATATATATATATATATATATATATATATATATATATATATATATATATATATATATATATATATATATATATAAACATCATTGGAAAACATCATTGCGGAGAATTTTAATAGGTGGCATGAAGTCTCAGTCTCAGGTCAGGGTTCCAGTCTCAGGTCAGGGTTCCTAGTGAACGGACGTGTTTAGTGAGCAGTGACCTGACGCTAATATAGCTGGCTAGTGTAGACATGGCGCCTTGTGTTGCTGAGTCGACAGGTTGTGTTAGTTCTCCTGTTCTCGAGGCCTTCGTTGCGAAGGTCTCAGAGGTGGAGGCTGAGTTCCATCGAAGGATCTCGGAGGTACAGGCTGAGTTTCGTGAGAGGATCTCAGACCTGCAGGCTGAGTTCTATGAGAGGATCTCAGCACCTGTGGGAGGGTCGTGCCCCACCGTCACCTTACCTAGTAAGGCGACGGAGGAGCAGTGGTCGGTTGTGTGCAGGGGAGCCAAGAGGGTGAAGGTGCTCAGGGCACCTTCCGTGGAGACGAAGAATCCCTTCAATGTGCTGGAGGAGGGGAAGGAGAAGGCGGTGGACAGGGCTGGAGGAGGCAAGAAGGAGGGGGCAGATGCAGTTACCCTGCCCCAAGGTAGAGTGCTTGTGTTTGGTGATAGTCAGGTTAGGCACTTAGATAGTGCGTTCTGTGCTAGGGATAGGAAGCGTAGGTCGAGGGTGTGTTTGCCGGGGGCCGGGATAGGGAAGGTAGCTGATAGGCTAGACACGTACTTGGAAAAAGATGGGACCAAGCCCATTGTTTTTCTCAGTGCGGGAGGGAATGACCTTGGTAAGGTCAGGAGTGAGGAGCTTATCAGGAGGTTTCGACAGGCTTTGGACAGGATTAGGGACAAGGGTGGGATCCCCGTGGTATGTGGTGTCTTGCCGAGGAGGGGAGTTGGTGCTGAGTGGCTGTCCAGGGCTATTACAGTGAATCGCAGGCTCGCGAATCATTGTAGGAGTAATGGATGGACGTTCATCGACAACTGGGACCTTTTCTATGGCAGGGACACCTTGTACGCCAGGGATGGAGTGCATTTGTCACGCCAGGGTGTTCGTGTTTTGGCCGAAACACTCGAGCGGGAGGTAACTGCACTCCAGCACTTTTTTCGTTAGTCGGGAGGGAAGAAGGGATAGTGAGGAGAAGGCAAGGGGCAAATTAGTTAAATCTAGAAAGGAAGCTAGCTTAGGGATGGTGAGAAATAGCTTAAGTGTTTACTACACAAATTGTAGAAGTATTCTGAATAAAATAGACTTGCTTAGAGGAATAGCGAGTGTAGAGAAATTTGATATTGCTTTAACTGAAACTTGGTTAGATATGTCAGGAAAAGTATTTAATCCAGAGGTTAAGATAGATGGGTATACAATGTTCTATAAAGATAGAGAAAACAGGAGAGGAGGAGGTGTCGCGTTATACGTTAGGGACACATTACAGTGCTGTATGAACAATAGAATTAAAACAGATAACAAAGCAGAGTCGATATGGGTAGATATTAAGGAAGGATCGCAGTCAGTAGTACTAGGGGTAGTTTACAGACCACCGACCAGTACAGAGGAAATTAACACCTCACTGTGGCAGGAATTAAATAGAGCAGGCAGGTACAGTCAGGTATGTGTGGTAGGAGATTTTAATTTTAGGAATATCGACTGGAGTCTGATTGTGGGTAACAAGGAAGCAGAGGAATTCCTTAAGGTAATTCAGGATAATTTTTTAAAACAGGTAGTCGTAGAACCCACAAGGGGGAATAATATTCTAGATTTAATTCTTACTAACAGGGAGGAAGCAGTCACGCAGGTAGAGGTTGGAGGACAGCTAGGTAACAGTGACCATAGGGAAATTAGGTACAATCTAGAGTGGGAAGAAACTGTTAGAAATAAAAACACTAGTAAAATACCTGACTTTAGGAGAGCAGATTTTGAAGAATTGAAAAGGTACCTCCAAGGAGTGGACTGGCAAAGGATGCAGGGTGAGGTCAGGTCAGGGACGGAGTTCAGAGAGATGAGGCAGGATGAGGGAGGTGAGGTGAGGCTCCAGAAGGGAGGAGGAAAGAGGAAGGGGGGAGATAGGTGTGAGTATGTTGGAATGTCAGGTCATGCTGAAATGAGAGAGGTAAGGTCGAGGCGAGTTGATGAGGGAGGGGAGAGGATGGTAGGGAACGAGATGAGGAGATTAGGTGAAGTAAATGTAGATGAATTGTATAAATATTTCGTAGATAAAGTTCATACAGGTCAGTTAGCAAATATCCCGTATAAAACAATAAGATCACAAAAAAATGACCCTAAATGGATGACTGCTAGGTTAAAGCATTATATAGGGCGTAAGAGAAGTATATATAAGAGATTAAAGGCAGGTGAGGAAGTTTTAAGGACACAGTATAATGAATTAGTTAGAACAGTCAGGAAGTTAACGAGGAAAGCTAAGGACAATTATGAATTAAAGGTAGCCAGCCAGGCGAAGACGGACCCCAAGGGATTTTATCAGGTATACAGGACGAAAAATAAGGATACTGTAGGTCCATTAAAGGCAGCAGATGGGGAGCTGGTTAGTTCTGGGGAGGAGATTAGTAAACTTCTGAATGATTATTTTTTAACTGTCTTCACTCAGGAAAACATGGAGGATATGCCAGATAGTGAACAGGTGTTTAGAGCAGATGAGTATGAGAAGCTGACGGATATTTCCATAACTAGGGATATAGTGGAGCAGGAGATAGATAGGCTAAAAAAGTTCAAGTCACCAGGACCTGATGAAATATATCCCAGAGTACTGAAGGAATGTAAAAAGATTATTAGTGAGCCGTTAGTTTCTGTCTTTAGGAAATCACTGGAGTCGGGTGAGGTACCAGTAATGTGGAGGCAGGCTAATGTAGTACCCATCTTTAAGAAAGGGGATAAAACTTTAGCGTCTAATTATAGACCTGTCAGCTTAACTTCAGTTGTAGGTAAAATGTTAGAGTCTATAATAGCCAGGAACATTAGGGAACATTTAGACAAACATAACTTGATAAATCAGTCACAGCATGGCTTCACGAAGGGGAAGTCTTGCCTGACAAACTTGTTAAGTTTTTACAGTAAAGTGTACGAGGCAGTAGATAATGGTGATAGTTATGATATCTTATATCTGGACTTTAGTAAAGCATTCGACAAGGTGCCCCATCAAAGGCTCCTGAGAAAGGTTAGGGCGCACGGGATAGATGGGAAGGTGTTAGGTTGGATAGGGTCATGGCTTGGTAACAGGCGACAGAGAGTGCTAATAAACGGCTCGAAATCCGAGTGGGGTCATGTCATTAGTGGGGTGCCACAGGGATCAGTATTAGGGCCATTATTATTTCTAATATATATCAATGACTTGGATAGTGGAATTAGTAGCGATGTTAGTAAATTTGCGGATGACACAAAGATAGGTAGATTAATTAGGTCAGAAGCGGATGCCATCGCCTTGCAGACAGACTTAGATAGAATGAATGAATGGACGGATAGATGGCAAATGCAATTTAATATCAATAAATGCAAAGTGCTTAGCGTAGGTAGAGGAAACCCACACAATAGGTACACATTAAACACCCAAACTCTGGTAGGTGCAGGGTACGAGAAAGATTTAGGAGTTATAGTTAGCTCTGAACTCCGTTTAGGGAAACAATGCATAGAAGCCAGAAACAAGGCAAATAGGGTACTAGGATTCATTTTTAGGAGTGTTAAAAGTAGAAGGCCGGAAGTAATATTAAAATTATACTTGGCGCTGGTCAGACCTCATCTAGACTACGCTGTGCAGTTCTGGTCCCCACATTACAGGAAAGATATAGGTCTATTAGAATCAGTACAGAGGAGAATGACTAAAAGGATACAGGGGATGAGGAGTATTCCTTACGAAGCGAGGTTGAAGCGGTTAAATTTACATTCTCTAGAGAGACGTAGGTTAAGAGGGGACCTGATAGAAGTCTTTAAGTGGTATAAGGGTTATAACAAGGGAGATGTAAGCAAAATTCTTAGGATCAGCAACCAGGGTAGAACAAGAAATAACGGGTTCAAGCTTGAAAAATTTAGGTTTAGGAAGGAGATAGGAAAAAATTGGTTCTCAAATAGAGTGGTAGATGAGTGGAACGGACTCAGTAATCATGTAGTTAGTGCTAGGACACTAGAGAGCTTTAAGAGAAGATTAGACAAGTTTATGGATGGGGATAACAGCTGGAAATAGGTAGGTGTGTTTCATACAGGGACTGCCACGTGTAAGCCTGGTCGCTTCTTGCAGCTTCCCTTATTTCTTATGTTCTTATGTTCTTAAGTAGTCAGAGGGTGGAGGAGAGGGAGGAACAAGTCCAGAATCGTCCAAGATAGAGTTTTTAGCAAAGGTTATATATATATATATATATATATATATATATATATATATATATATATATATATATATATATATATATATATATATATATATAACCTTTGCTAAAAACTCTACCTTGGACGATTCTGGACTTGTTCCTCCCTCTCCTCCACCCTCTGACTACTTCATGCCACCTATTAAAATTCTCCGCAATGATGTTTTCCATGCCCTCGCTGGCCTAAACCCTCGGAAGGCTTATGGACCTGATGGGGTCCCTCCTATTGTTCTCCGAAACTGTGCCTCCGTGCTTGCACCTTGCCTAGTCAAACTCTTTCAGCTCTGTCTGTCAACATCTACCTTTCCTTCTTGCTGGAAGTTTGCCTACATTCAACCTGTTCCTAAAAAGGGTGACCGCTCTAATCCCTCAAACTACCGTCCTATTGCTTTAATTTCCTGCTTATCTAACGTTTTTGAATCTATCCTCAACAGGAAGATTCTTAAACATTTATCACTTCACAACCTTCTATCTGATCGCCAGTATGGGTTCCGTCAAGGCCGCTCTACTGGTGATCTTCTGGCTTTCCTTACCGAGTCTTGGTCATCCTCTTTTAGAGATTTTGGTGAAACTTTTGCTGTTGCCTTGGACATATCAAAAGCCTATGATAGAGTCTGGCACATAGCTTTGATTTCCAAATTACCCTCTTACGGTTTCTATCCTTCTCTCTGTAACTTCATCTCAAGTTTCCTTTCTGACCATTCTATTGCTGCTGTGGTAGACGGTCACTGTTCTTCTCCTAAATCTATTAACAGTGGTATTCCTCAGGGTTCTGTCCTGTCACCCACTCTCTTCTTATTATTCATTAATGATCTTCTAAACCAAACTTCTTGTCCTATCCACTCCTACGCTGATGATACCACCCTGCACTTTTCATGTCTTTTCATAGACATCCAACCCTTCAGGAGGTAAACATATCACGCAGGGAAGCCACAGAACGCCTGACTTCTGATCTTTCTAAAATTTCTGATTGGGGCAGAGCAAACTTGGTATTGTTCAATGCCTCAAAAACTCAATTCCTCCATCTATCAACTCGACACAACCTTCCAGACAACTATCCCCTCTTCTTCAATGACACTCAACTGTCCCCCTCTTCTACACTGAACATCCTTGGTCTGTCCTTTACTTATAATCTGAACTGGAAACTTCACATCTCATCTCTACCTAAAACAGCTTCTATGAAGTTAGGTGTTCTGAGACGTCTCCGCCAGTTTTTCTCACCCCCCCCAGCTGCTAACTCTGTACAAGGGCCTTATCCGTCCATGTATGGAGTATGCTTCACATGTCTGGGGGGGTTCCACTCATACTGCTCTTCTAGACAGGGTGGAATCAAAAGCTTTTCGTCTCATCAACTCCTCTCCTCTGACTGTCTTCAGCCTCTCTCTCACCGCCGCAATGTTGCATATCTAGCTGTCTTCTGCCGCTATTTTCATGCTAACTGCTCTTTTGATCTTGCTAACTGCATGCCTCCCCTCCATTCGCGGCCTCGCTGCACAAGACTTTCTTCTTTCTCTCACCCCTATTCTGTCCACCTCTCTAACGCAAGAGTTAACCAGTATTCTCAATCATTCATCCCTTTCTCTGGTAAACTCTGGAACTCCCTGCCTGCTTCTGTATTTCCACCTTCCTATGACTTGAATTCCTTCAAGAGGGAGGTTTCAAGACACTTATCCACCAATTTTTGACCACTGCTCTGATCCTTTTATGGGACTGGCATTTCAGTGGGCATTTTTTTTTTATTAGATTTTTGTTGCCGTTGGCCAGTATCCTTCCTACATAAAAAAAAAAAAAATATATATATATATATATATATATATATATATATATATATATATATATATATATATATATATATATATATATATATATATATATATATATATATATATATATATATATATATATATATATATATATATATATATATATGAGATTAAGGACAGTTGAAGAGGTTTTAAGGACCTCTCAGCTTAACTTCAGTTGTAGGTAAAATAATGGAGTCAATAATAGCGAAGAACATTAGGGAGCATATAGACAAACATAACTTGATAAATCAGTCACAGCATGGCTTCACAAAGGGGGAAGTCTTGCCTGACGAACTTGTTAAGTTTTTACAGTAAAGTGTACGAGGTAGTAGTTATGACATCTTATATTTGGACTTCAGTAAAGCATTTGAGAGGGACCCCATCAGAGGCTCCTGAGAAAGGCTAAGGCACACGGGATAGATGGGAAGGTGTTTGGCTGGATAAGGTCATGGCTAAGCGACAGGCGACAAAGACTTGTAATAAACGATTCTAAATCCGAATAGGGTCATGAAATTATTGGGGTGCCACAGGGATCAGTATTAGGGCCATTATTGTTTTTAATATATATTAATGACCTGGATAGTGTGATAAGTATTGATGTTAGTAAATTTGCGAATGGCACAAATATAGGTAGATTAATTAGGTCAGAAACGGATGCCATCATCTTGCAGGCAGATTTAGATAGGGTGAATGAATGGACGGACAGATGGCAAATGGAGTTTAATATCAACAAATGCAAAGTACTTAGCGTAGGCAGAGGAAACCCACACAGTAGGAACACAGTAAATAAGGAAACTGGTACGCTCAGGGTACGAAAAAAGTTTAGGATTTATAGTTAGCTCTGAACTCCGTCAAGGAAAGCAATGCATAGAGGCCTGGAACAGGGCAAATATGGTATACTAATTCATTTTTTTAGGAATATTAAAAATAGATGACCCGAAGTAATATTAAAGTTATATTTGTAGCTGGTCAGACCTCATCTAGACTACGCTGTGCAGTTCTGGTCCCCACATTACAGGAAAGATATAGGTCTATTAGAATCAGTACAAAGGAGAATGACTAAAAGAATACAGGGGATGAGGAGTATTCCTTACGAGGCGAGATTGAAGCTCTTAAATTTACATTCTTTAGAGAGACGTAGGTTAAGAGGGGATCTGACAGAAGTCTTTAGGTGGTATAAGGGTTTTAACAAGGGGGGTAAGCAAAATTTTTCGGATCAGCGACCAGGACCGAACAAGAAATAACGGTTTGAAATATTTAGGTTTAAGAAAGAGATAGGAAGAAATTGGTTCTCAAATAGAGTGGTAGATGAGTGGAACGGACTCAGTAATCATGTTGTAATTGCTAAGACATTAGGGAGCTTTAAGAGAAAATTAGATGGGTAAATGGACGTGGATGATAGGTGAAATAGGTGGGTATGTTTCTTGCAGGGACTGCCACGTGTAAGCCTGGTCGCTTCTTGCAGCTTCTCTTATTTCTTATGTTCTTATGTTCTAACACCATAATCTCACTACAATCGTCATCTATAAACACATGTTCACTCCCCACACCCCACCCGTCTCACATGGTTGAAAACTCGTTGGAATTCATTACAGTCTCTTAGATGCAAAGTAGCAGAGGTGAGGCCCTCATCTCTCCCCCCGCCTCCTGCAGGTGTGCTGCAGCTGCTATCCCCACAGTTGTCGCCGTCGCCTTCGCCGCCGCCGCCTCCCCCCAGACAGAGGTCAGTTACCCCACCCCAGTCCCTTCTTCCCCTAAACAACTTTGACCACCATCTCTCTCTCTCTCTCTCTCTCTCTCTCTCTCTCTCTCTCTCTCTCTCTCTCTCTCTCTCTCTCTCTCTCTCTCTCATACACATTATTATCATCATTATGATTATTATTATTATTAACTGTAGTAGGAACAGCAGCAGCAGCAGCAGCAGCAGCAGCAGCAGCAGTAGTAGTAGTAGTAGTAGTAGTAGTAGTAGTAGTAGTAGTAGTAGTAGTAGTAGTAGTAGTAGTACTAATAATGCTGTGAACTTATCATTAAACCCAGCTGTGACCTCACTGAACGTTTCCCTTTGTGTCTCACAACACAAGGGGGCGGTCACAGCCTGCCCTCTAAAGACAACTCTCTTCCTCCTCACAAAACTACAAGCACCTAATAACACACACACCCTTCACCCAAAAATTTTAAAATCATCATGGCGACTCCTACACCAGCCTCGGAGTCCCCATCTGGGGAGGGGACCATAAATGTCCCCAGGTCGGACTACCTTTATGCCGACGACCCTAAGTGTCTTGACACCCCTCTCAACTTTTTCTTCATTAACTTCTGCAACATTCGCGGTCTAAGATCTAATTTTCAATCTGTAGAACACCACCTATCCTCTTCTAAACCTCATCTTCTTTTCCTCACTGAAACTCAGGTGTCTGAGGCAACTGACAGTAGCCCCTTTTCTGTTCCCTCCTACTTTCTCTATCCTCATTTTCGATCCAAAGATGGATGCTGCGTTTATGTGCGCAATGACTTAACCTGCTCTCGTGCCCACGCTCTTGAATCTTCCGAGTTTTCCACCATCTGGCTACGACTACAGAGTCACTCTCATACTAAATTTATCTGTGCTGTATACCTCTCTCCTAACTCCTCTGACTATAAGAAATTCTTTGACTACTTAACTTCCAAAGTGAAGCACATTCTGACCCTCTTCCCTTTTGCAGAGATCTCCATTCTTGGAGACTTCAATGTTCACCACCAGCTTTGGCTTTCCTCTCCCTTCACTGACCATCCTGGTGAATTAGCCTACAACTTTGCTATCCCCCATGACCTAGAGCAATTGGTGCAACACCCTACTCGTATTCCTGACCGTCTTGGAGATACGCCCAACATTCTTGACCTTTTCCTGACCTCTAATCCTTCTGCTTATGCTGTCACCCTTTCTTCTCCGTTGGGCTCCTCCAATCACAATCTCATATCTTTATCTTGTCCTATCACTCCAATCCCTCCTCAGGATCCCTCTAAGCGAAGGTGCCTCTGGCGTTTTGCCTCTGCTAGTTGGGGGGACCTGAGGAGGTATTTTGCTGATTTTCCTTGGAATGACTATTGCTTCCGTGTCAGAGACCCGTCTTTGTGTGCTGAACGCATAACAGAGGTGATAGTGTCTGGTTTTCTCGTCCTAAACCTTCTAAACCTTGGTTTAACATAGCTTGTTCTCGTGCTATACATGATAGAGAGGTGGCCCACACAAGGTACTTAAGCCTTCCATCACCAGAATCTCATGCACTTTATATTTCTGCCCGGAACCATGCCAAGTCTGTTCTCCAACTAGCCAAAAACTCCTTCATTAACAGAAAATGAAAAAAACCTTTCAAGATCTAACTCCCCTCGTGATTTCTGGCATCTAGCCAAAAATATCTCCAATAACTTTGCTTCTTCTTCTTTCCCTCCCCTACTTCAACCAGATGGCACCACTGCTATCACATCTATTTCTAAAGCTGAACTCTTTGCTCAAACCTTTGCTAAAAACGCTATCTTGGACGATACTGGGCTTGTTCCTCCCTCTCCTCAACCCTCTGAGTACTTCATGCCACCTATTTAAATTCTTCGCAATGATGTTTTCCATGCCCTCGCTGGCCTAAACCCTCGGAAGGCTTATGGACCTGATGGGGTCCCTCCTATTGTTCTCCGAAACTGTGCCTCCGTGCTTGCACCTTGCCTAGTCAAACTCTTTCAGCTCTGTCTGTCAACATCTACCTTTCCTTCTTGCTGGAAGTTTGCCTACATTCAACCTGTTCCTTAAAAGGGTGACCGCTCTAATCCCTCAAACTACCGTCCTATTGCTTTAATTTCCTGCTTATCTAAAGTTTTTGAATCTATTCTCAACAGGAAGATTCTTAAACATCTATCACTTCACAACCTTCTATCTGATCGCCATTATGGATTCCGTCAAGGCAGCTCCACTGGTGATCTTCTGGCATTCCTTACTGAGTCTCTCTTTTAGAGATTTTTGTGAAACTTTTGCTATTGCCTTGGACATATCAAAAGCTTTTGATAGAGTCTGGCACAACGGTTTGACTTCCAAACTACCCTCCTACGGCTTCTGACCTTCTCTCTGTAACTTCATATCAAGTTTCCTTTCTAACCATTCTATTGCTGCTGTGGTAGACGGTCACTGTTCTTCTCCTAAATCTATTAACAGTGGTATTCTTCAGGGTTATGTCCAGTCACCCACTCTCTTCTTATGATTCATTAATGATCTTCTAAAGAAAAACTTCTTGTCCTGATGATGATACCAACCCTGATGATGATGATGATACCACCCTGCACTTTTCCACGTCTTTTCATAGACGTCCAAGCCTTCAGGAAGTAAACATTTCACGCAGGGAAGCCACAGAACGCTTGACTTCTGATCTTTCTGAAATTTTTGATTGGGGCAAAGCAAATTTGGTATTGTTCAATGCCTCAAAAACTCAATTCCTCCATCTATCAACTCGACACAACCTTCCAGATAACTATCCCCTCCTCTTCAATGACACTCATCTTTCCCCCTCTTCTACACTGAACATCCTCGGTCTGTCCTTTACTTATAATCTCAACTGGAAACTTCACATTTCATCTCTAGCTAAAAGAGCTTCTATGAAGTTAAGCGTTCTGAGACGTCTCCGCCAGTTTTTCTCACCGCCTTCCCCCCCCAGCTGTTAGCTCTGTACAAGGGCCTTATCCGTCCATGTATGGAGTATGCTTCACATGACCTGGGGGGGGGTTCCACTCATACCGCTCTTCTAGACAAGGTGGAATCAAAAGCTTTTCGTCTCATCAACTCCTCTCGTCTGACTGTCTTCAGCTTCTCTCTCATCGCCGCAGTGTTGCATCTCTAGCTGTTTTCTACCGCTATTTTCATGCTAACTGCTCTTCTGATCTTGCAAACTGCATGTCTCCTGTCCTGCCGCGGCCTCTCTGCACAAGACTCTCCTTTCTCTCAACCCTATTTTGTCCACCTCTCTAATGAAAGAGTTAACCAGTATTCTCAGTCATTCTTCCCTTTCTCTGGTAAACTCAGGAACTCCCTGCCTGCTTCTGTATTTCCACCTTCCTATGACTTGAATTCCTCCGAGAGGGAGGTTTCAAGGCACTTATCCTTCAATTTTTGACTGCCGCTTTGGACCTTTTTATGGCACAGGCATATCAATGGTCTTTTTTTTTTATATTGGATTTTTGTTGCCCTTGGCCAGTGTCCCTCCTACATAAAAAAAAAAAAAATCAATATTATCATAGTCAGCGATTGAATCTTATATTATTTTGTGGGAGAGTAATATAGGAAACGTATATTAATCAGTAATAGTGAAAGGAAGAAAATGAGTTGTTATCTCATTTGTCAAACGGAGCGGATTTTAAAAGAGCACGATAGTGGTGAAAATTATGTTGTTCATTTGATGTATAAGGAGTGGTTTATTAAAAGAGATGATATATGATGATGATGTATATGATAAATGATGATATATGTGAGAAACTATGTAAGAAAATGCAGTAGTCGCGGGGAGAATTGTATGAAGTAGTGTGAGTTATATTGTGAGATAGGAAATGTTATGCTGAAAATTGTAAAATTGAGCCAGTGGATAAAATCCGGTCAGATACATTGTGATGTGCAGGCAAAGTAAACTATACGTTGATTAGGTCATCCTATAAATGAAGGCGGCATGAAATTAATATGTTACCAACGAAGGTAGTTGTTAGTTTAAATCAGCAAAATTGTTTTAGATAGCTATTAAGTAAATATTTGATGGGAAACAGTTATAATATAGAAGACTGAATGAGGTAACATTGCTGAAGCAATGCTGGTACACGCAACGAAACGGTTGTCTCCTGGACCCTGACTCACAACACTTACCCAGTCAAGGAGTTTAAGTTTTATATCACTGCCTGAAAGAGGATGTATATATAGCCAATTATGAAAATATTACTGAAAATGGAAAGGAAATGAGAATATACATAATAATCGTTAGTTTACCAGTGAAATTGGATATATTAATGTATGCGGTGAGATAGATGAAGATGAAAACTCAGTAGCCCTAGATAGTGTTGAGGATAAAAATTTACAGGAAGATCTGAAGGAATATAGTGGACAGAGACGTATCTGGGAAAAAATGAAGGAAATACCGAGCACAGATAGTTATTAATATATGAGAAAGAGGAAATAATTATAGAGCATATTGAAGTTATGAACAGATGGAAGAGATAAAAGAAATATAGAGTGGATATAGACTTTGAGTATAATGTCATGGATCATAAAAATAACAAGTTCATTGAGTTGAAAACGCAACATTGTGGATTATTTATTTTGTATAGTATAACGGATACTGATAAAGATGTTGATGCAGATTACATCATAATGACAGACTTTTCGGAAATGAATTTTCAACATAAAGACCAGAAAAACTCGGGTTAGTATTAAATAGTATCAGTATTGTTTTTATTGAATCTAATACACATGTATGACAGGAAACCAACGAAGTTTTAAGCATTCAGAGAAGATTAGATGTAGCGCATTTAGAGTAACGATAATGACTATAAGATTTAATATTATTGCCTATGATATAATGTTAACAATTGATATGTGAAATTGTAAATTGTTCAGCTACTTAAATCGTTAAACTGGGTAATTGTGTATTGATACCCGAGTGAGTAATCAAATAATGGTAACATTAATAATGATGATAATATCATAAACATATAATAATGATAACAACAATAAATAATTATAACAATAACAATAATGATATTAATAATGATAATCAAGTTGTGAATGATTATAACCATTACTACTGCTACTGCTACTACTACTATTACTACTACTACTATTACTACTACTACTACTATTATTAATAATAATAATAATAATAATAATAATAATAATAATAATAATAGTGATATGATAATAGTGGCATTCATATTGGTGGTCCAAACGTAGAATAATGAAATTTAGTTATAATAATAACAATAATACTTGTAATATAAAAACAAAAATATGCTAAATAGTAATTAACCATGACAAGGATAATAATGACGAATAAAAGATGTTAATGTAATGATGTTTTGTAAAATATTGCTTTTGTGAAAAGTGAAGATCTTACGTGTTGAGAAGAAAATTGAAATAAAGCTTAATTAGAATGCTGTAACTACTATTGCCTTCTTGTAACTGATAATAACTTCAAGTTAGGAAAGCCTGTAAGTACTCAGCTTATAGTTTCTGCAGCGGCAGCTGATTATTTATAAGTCCACTTATAGCAGCAGAAAATTATCAGGTGACAATTAATATTGCTGGATGATGTTGGCATGAAAAAGAATCGCTGGGAAAGAATGTATAATGGTGTATCATAATGTAGGAGGCTAATATGGTATACAATGACAAAAAAAATATGGATGATTAGAGTTTTCAGGGAAAATAGATATCTTGAATCAAAAAATACTGAAATGATCTTTGAAGTGACAGAATATGTGGCTGATGAAAGAATAGATATTGAAGTAACAATTAAAAGAAAACAAAAATACTCATAGGTGATGTATTGAGGGAAATATTGAGGAAATGATGAATAAGGAAAATTGGAGCAGCATTTAAAGAAAGATAAGTGAGGATATATTGTCGTGATTATAAAAAAAAAATAAAATAAATAAATAAATATATATATATATATATATATATATATATATATATATATATATATATATATATATATATATATATATATATATATATATATATATATATATATATATATATATATATATATATATATATATATATATATATATATATATATATATATATATATATATATATATATATATATATATATATATGAGTTATGAAGGAGATTATATATAAACGTGATCAATTCAAAGAAAAAAATATACATTAATGAAACAAACAATGAAATGAATAACTGGTGATAGGAAAATTATGACATGCTGCAGAATTGTAGAAAATATATATAGTGATATGTGAAGAGTTATATATGTTGTGAAAAATATGAGTTCATGTAAACTTTTTTGTGAGGTATCTCGTAGGAAAATATAGAAAATTGATAAAATATAAAAAAAAATAGAGAAAATATACAAAATTCATGAATGAAAAGATAAAAATCTTAGCTTTTTCAACTGGTTATTGAGGTAAAATTATACATGGTTATTGAAATACAGGAAAATATTAGATGAAGGTATATAATGTGTGTTACCGAAGACATGAATAATTATTATAATATTAAAAGGTTCAGTAATCATAAGAAAAATATGTAGTGGAAATTATGTGTATGATGAGTATTATAATAATTAAGGTTGAAATTGAGTAAGAACAAATTACCAGTATAGGAGGGTAGAAGGTAATGAGATGAAGCAGATGACTGAGTTATATAGTTTGATAAACACACACGTCAAATATAATTGAACCTTGTGCTTATTAAGTTTTGCACTTAGCTAACTTGCACACTTCCTGCCAACCTAGGGGCATAGTTGAGTACAAGTTACTTTAACTGTCAATTTATTTATTTATTTATTTTATTTATTTTTTTTCTTGCCAGAAATTACAAGGTTTAAGAAATGTTATGTAAATTCCTGCTTGAGGACTCCTCGAATGAAAGAGCGGGGAACGCCCTAGAAACTTCGTTTCAACAATACCCATTAAAAAAATGCTTAAATTATTCACAAGGATATTAGTGGGCCCACTAAAAACATGTGTAGTCAAAAAAAAAAAAAAAAAAAAAAATTATATATATATATATATATATATATATATATATATATATATATATATATATATATATATATATATATATATATATATATATATATATATATATATATATATACATTCGTTTGGATTAATCTTTACAGATGTACTTATTCAAGTTATTGAAAGATAGCCAAGGAAAATTGAGTGAAAAATAAGAGAATGATTAAAATTTTGTGTATATGTGTGCAAATATATGAGAATGAGTATATGAGAAATAACATATCATAATTTGCTGAAGCAGGTTGGTATATTTATGTGCAGTCGTGAAATCATAATTTTGAGGTCGGAAATATGAATCATGAAGACCTGAGATAGTAGATGTATCTTAGAACCACTCCACGTCATCATTAAGCTGATCGTTAAATGAGAATTCCACACATAAAATATTACAGAGCGTCATATTGTCAGGTACTGTTATGCTCCCCGTAAATATTGTCGTGTGTAGTGCTGTAGCATACACATGATAATTGCTTTCAAGCTCGTAGTTAATCCCTTTTATGATAACATGAATAATTAGTGACTTCAAGATAGTGCTATCAGTAAAATATGACAACACTAATAATATCTTTGTAGATGTTATATTGTGTAGAAAGACAGCATATTAATGACTGCGGTAGTTAGTGATGTAATTGTGAAAATTATGACTGGGGATTGTCATCGCATATCGATAGCATGTTAATAATTTAAGAAAGAATTACTGTTTTCATAGAACGAAACATCCAGAAGGGCTGAAGGTGAAACAAGAGTAAATGAATATCTCTAAGGATGATATAGTAAAAGATTTTGAAGATATAAATGTTTTAAAATCAAAGAAAATTATAAAAATAATGATAACCATGACAAGACAAATGTGGAAAAATAAAATAAATATTTCAGAAATTATATGATATACATATGTGACCAAGAGTTGATATTTATTAGTGGTCATGAAAAGTTGCAGTTACCTTGAAGTACGGTGTTATTATTGTCAAGCGTGGTAAGGCAATCAGTGCCTTGATTGGTGTATTTTATATTAAGTTGTCCCACACCTGTGTTCCCGAACGGTGACCCTGACCCTACCACTAATCCCTGTTCCATCCCTGGACGAGGATAGGCAGTCTCACACTATCCTCTTGAGAGCGTGCACGCGGTACTTGGGGGGGAAGGCCTGTGGTGACCCCACATCACAGTATATAGGGTGTAACGCGAATTTCTTCAAATACTGAAATAGGTGAAAAAACGAGTAATTCTAAGTAGAAAATGTTCTATACTCATATGCATTTTAAGGCTTTGTTTACCCGTCAGAGGAGTTAAAAATGTATGGGACCTATGGGTGTACTATACTTGTCGCAGCCTCGGAGGTGCCACTTGCTCAAATTATGAATGGTTTAATCTTATTTTTTGCAGGCTGTGGAATATTACAGTATCTTATAACAAGACAAATGGTAATGCATGCAATTTACCGATAAGCATTACACGACAACATTATTGCGGTGACTAAAAGTACTCCTGTAAAATGCTACGTGGCATCATCACTCAGCTGTTTTCAAGATTGCTCGGACTCGCTTCCCCGTCCTCCCTCACTGATGATGCCACGTAGCATTTTACAGGAGTACTTTTAATCACTGCGGTAATGTTACGTGGCATCATCACTCAGCTGTTTTCAAGATTGCTCGGACTCGCTCCCTCGTCCTCCCTCACTTTGATGATGCCACGTAGCATTTTACAGGAGTACTTATAATCACCGCAGTAATGTTGTCGCGTAATGCTTATCGGTAAATTACATGCTTTTTAATACCGATTGTCTTGTTACAAGATACTGTAATATTCCACTGCCTGCAAAAAATTTGATTAAACCATTCGTAATTTGAGCAAGTGGCACCTGCGAGGCTGCGACAATGCAACCGTCTGTCCATCACCTCAAAGCTACACGCATAGTACATCCATACATTTTCAACTCCTCTGATGGGGAAACAAACCCTTAAAAAGCATATGTGTATAGAACATTTTTTATTTAAAATTACACGTTTTTTCACCTCTTTCAATATTAGCAGAAATTCGCGTTCTACCCTGTATATTGTATTGTGAAGGAAGAAAAATAAAAAAGAAGACAAAATAAGCAAGAAGATAGAAGAAATGGAGAAGATGACTGCCATAAAACCTGGGAAAGCAGCCTGAGTCAAAGAGGAATTAATAGTAATGATAGTAGGGACACGGCAGATAAAGGATTTGAAAGGGAAAGTAGGTGAGGAGGCCTGAGGCACCGGAAGGTCAGCCTATAGAAAATACCAACGCCCACTTACTCTCCGCCTCCAAACTGCCCCTACTTTCTGATTGGCTTCTGTATCAAGCATTACGCCTGCGGGTGGATCACATGCATAAATGAACAACGTGAATGATAGATATGTAAAATATTATGGAATAAGGATAAATTTCTGAGGGAATTAGGCAGTCCCAAATGATTGTAACAAGTAACAATGGAATAATTCGGTAGCGGAGAGTAGCAGAGAGTAGCAGACGCAGAGAAGGGTCGAAGTGGACGGAGTAACTTAAAAGTAAGTGAAGCTTGAAAGCATAATGCAGTCTATAAATCAATTATCTTATTAAAGGAGGAGTGGGGTGTTTAAATGATGTTTTATGTTTGGTATAATAGGTTTGTATGATGTACGAAGATTTACTCATTAATGGAATGCTTATAGTAACTGATGGGATGCTGATACATGTGTGTTTTTCTAACTGAACATTACTTACGTCGATTGAATATTTGTCGTGTTTATGCATTTGATATTGTTTGTGTTTTGCACGATGATTGCGTTGATTAATGAATATGTTGAAGATATATAAAGTGACAACTAGTAAATTTGAATTATTTGAAGATAAATGCGAGTGTGAAATTTTGACTTGCAGAAAATGTAAATAGTTAGTAGTTATTAATTAATATATGAAAATGTTTGTGAATTTTCCAGTAGCCTTTATATATCAATTCCTTACAACATCTCGGTCCACGACAGTAGTAGTAGTAATAATAGTAGTAGTAGTAGTAGTAGTAGTAGTAGTAGTGTTTTTTTGTTGCTGTTGTTTTTATTGTTGACGTTGTAGTAGGAAAAAATAGCAGTACTAGTAGTAGTAGTAGAGGTAGTGGCAGAATTAATAGCAGTTGTATTAGTAGTAGTAGTTAAAGCATTAGTAGTAGCAGCACTAACAGCAGCAGCAGCAGCAGCAGCAGCGGCAGCAGCAGTAGCTGTAGCAGTAGAAGTGCAAGTAGTAGTAATAGTAATAGTAGTAGTAGTAGTAGTTAGCAGCAGTATATATATATATATATATATATATATATATATATATATATATATATATATATATATATATATATATATATATATATATATATATATATATATATATATATATATATATATATATGGGTATGGATAAAGAATGAGACTGAATAACTAGTTTTATTTCTTTAAATCGAGTTGAGGAAATAAGGAGAAGGAAAAGTATCACCAAGTATAAAATATCTTTGATTTACATTTATGAATCTAGTATCATGCATTGTGAGTCTATTCCAGAAAATAGAGGTGTTAAGACATTTCAAAGTACAGGGGAGTACTAGGTGCATTGTTGCAATGTTCAATGAAAATAGGTTTGAAATATTTCGCAGTTAGTAATGTGTTACACAGTTTACAAAAACAAGCTTTTGTGAAGAATAACGGCTTCTTCGTAACAGTGAATGCTACTAAAATTTATTCAACTACTAATATATATATATATATATATATATATATATATATATATATATATATATATATATATATATATATATATATATATATATATATATATATATATATATATATATATATATATATATATATATATATATATATATATATATATAACAGTAGTAGTAGCAACAGTAACAGCAGCAGCAGCAGCAGCAGCAGCAGCAGTAGCTGTAGCAGAAAAAGTGCAAGTAGTAGTAATAGTAATAGTAGTAGTAGTTGTAGTAGTTAGCAGTAGTAGTAGTAGTAGTAGTAGTAGTAGTAGTAGTAGTAGTAGTAACAGTAGTAGTAGCAGTAGTAGTAGTAGTAGTAGTAGTAGTAGTAGTAGTAGTAGTAGTAGTAGTAGTAGTAGTAGTAGTAGTAGTAGTAGTAGCAGTTGAATAAATTTTAGTAGCACTTAATGTTACGAAGAAGCCGTTATTCTTCACAAAAGCTTGTTTTTGTAAACTGTGTAACACATTGCTAACTGCGAAATATTTCAAACCTATTTTCATTGAACATTGACGGCAACAATGCACCTAGTACTCCCCTGTACTTTGAAATGTTTTAACACCTCTATTTTCTGGAATAAACTCACAATGCATGATACTGGATTCATAAATGTAAATCAAAGATATTTTATACTTGGTGATACTTTTCCTACTCCTATTTCCTCAACTCGATTTAAAGAAATAAAACTAGTTATCCAGTCTCATCCTTTATCCATACCCATATATATATATATATATATATATATATATATATATATATATATATATATATATATATATATATATATATATATATATATATATATATATATATATATATATATATATATATATATATATATATATATATATATATATATATATATATATATATATATATATATATATATATATATATATATATATATATATATATATATATATATATATATATATATATATATATATATATATATATATATATATATATTTATTTATTTATTTATTTATTTATTTATTTACAGCTAAATTCTTCAAGCTTTTGGAAGCAATGTTTCAATTTCTTTCAAGTACAAAGATTTCATCTTGTAAGACTTCTGCCGTTACGACAACACACAATCTATAAATCGGTATTGTTTTGGTTCAGGACACTCAGATCCTTACCTAATGTAAAATACCTAATTAATTTACCTAATTACAAAATAAAAATAAATGAAACTAACCTCAGAAGAGAGAGAGAGAGAGAGAGAGAGAGAGAGAGAGAGAGAGAGAGAGAGAGAGAGAGAGAGAGAGAGAGAGAGAATAATCAATTACTGAATGTTGACGCTGGCGCCGCTAGACGTCAGCGATATATAAATCACAGCAGATTAGACCACGTCGACATTCCCAAGTTCAGAGTCTTTAATAGAAGTTTCTCTAATTTCTTCACGCAAGTTAGGAGATTAAGCCAACGCTCCAGAGTCGGTGTTCAAGTGTGGTCCTTTTTATTTTATTATTTTATTTATTTTGTTATTTATTTATTTATTATTCTTTTTAACAAGTGCATTATTTCAGAACAAGGCAATAAGCAGGATAGTCATGATGACTAAATTGGATGCTTATTCACTACACTTTAACACATATCATAATAGAGGTTTCCGTTGGTTTACATCGTGACATTTTAATTCACGTTGTAATTTTACCGTGTCTTCCATATATCTAACCTGGCTTCATTGTTCCCTATGGTTCCTTCTGGTTTTATATTTCCCTGACAGAAATGCATTTGCCCCGAAGTCAAAATAGCAATCATGTTCTTATTCACTCTTAGATATTTCATGTTAGTGCTGACCATCAAGGTCCAACATAAAAGTGCACCCTTTTATTTCATTCATATGATACATTATTTTAATAATGAAGATATTTTTCCACACGCAGTTCTTCTTGTAAAACAAATGTTTATTCACTATAAAGACAAACATTCGTGTGGTGAGATGGCTCAGAAGCAATCCCGCCAGTGTTCTATTCTAGAAGGAAGCATCACTATCACTAATTAAATTAATCTTATTATGTCAATTTATAATTAAGGGCTACGATGAGTGTATAAATCGTGTTGCAAAATGTTTTTTTTTTTATCAAAATTCATGTCTGAAATTATCAAATCGTAAGTGTGTGTGTGTGTGTGTGTGTGTGTGTGTGTGTGTGTGTGTGTGTGTGTGTGTGTGTATATATATATATAGAAGTGCCTTTAATCGTTAACGTTTCGGAATAATATTCACCAGGAATCAAATGGAAACACACACACACACACACACACACACACACACACACTCACACACACACACATAAACAGACACACATGCCCAGCACACAAAGCATTGCTCAGATTGACTTACAAAGTGGAACGCATATTCACCTACTTACCACTAGTTAAAACGTTCGTATTTGGAAATTTTGATGTTCATCATCAGCCTTGGATATCAGCTTTGACTGACCTACCTGATGGGCAAGCCTTTATCTTTGTTATTTTTCATTACATAGAACAATTAATGTAATTTCATATATACCTTTCTGACCGCCTTCTAGATGTTCGGAACATTCTTGACGCTTTTCTAACCTGTAACTTTTCAAGGTATTCCGTCAAATTGTTTTTGCCGTTGGGCTTCTTCGATAACGATCTTAGATTTATTTGGCTTATCGGCCCGGTACCACCTCTGGACCAATCAAAACAGAGGTGCTTCTTGCATTTCAATGCTACTAAATGGAAAGACCTGTGATTTTTCCTGGAATGGCTATTTCTTACTTGTCAAATGTCTATTTCTCTGTGGAGAGTGCAAAACATAAGCGACCATCATCTGTATTGCAGCATACATTCCGCTTACAAACTTTCCGCAAACTTAAAGCCCGTTAATTTTGGTCCACCCCAAACTGCTTTGGTGCTGTCCAGACTAGAGGGGCAGGTCACAGGCAGTACATTAACATTCATTCTCTTGAAACTCGTGCCTTTTTTCTTCTAAAATTGTATCAAATATGTTATCCACTTAGCCAAAACCAATAATAAATTCCAAAATCTTAACAGTTCATCTTCTCTTCGTGGGTTCTGGCATTAAGGCAAATACACCTCCACTAAATTTTCTTCATCTTCTCTTCCTTTCTGTTTCATTCAGTTATCCCCACTGCCATCTCCCCTAATATATCTCTATAGTTGGGCTCCTCCTTCAGAGCATGCAGCTCCGTACTGTACGATTAAGAGCTTGTTCTGCCTTCTCCACACCCCCTGCATTGATTAGGACTATTATCAAATTTGTTTGTTTGTTTTTTTTTTTTTTTTTACAATAAAGTCCCACCAGTAATTCTCTGTAAGTGAGATTCTATTCCCGTTCCTTATCTGGTCAAGCTCTTCCGTTTTTGCCTATCATCATTTAATCTTCATCCTTGTTGGATGATGGCCTACATTCACCTGATCCTAAGAAACGTTACTGCTCCAATCCTTCATCTGTTAAGCACTGTTATTTTTTTTTCATTTATACTTTCTAGTGTGCGTCGAAAATTGGAGATGAGATGTAGAAACAAAAAACATGTGTAGCTGGATGTGGCAACTAAAAACAAGCTAAATCTGCAGAGTTGGATATTTCGGTTTCTTAAGAGGCAATATATAACGTCAACATAGGCGAAAGTGTTGGCCCAACATCTAGGTACGAAGTTCAGTACATGATAACGTCACATGCTGGGAGAGTTTGAGTAATCAGATCCACCCCAGACCCGGAGTCGTGAGCTTCTCAATCTCTGTACATAATATGTCTGTAATATCTCTACGTATTGCAGATAAAAATAACAAAGCTCGTAAGACGGTTACTCTGCCTCATCGACGCAAGTCCAAGCCGTCGTCATATACAGATTTCATAAAGGCTTCCTTTCCCCATAAAACGTTTTTCATCGCCGCCAAAAGTTCAGGAAGGAGTGAATCCAGGCGCAGTCAGGATTCTTGCCCTGATCTTGAGGCGGTTTTGCAGGGGTGGGGGTGCAAGTATCTACACCCCTTCGATTCCAAACAATGGTTGGCGTCTGACAAGCCGAGTGACTTGTGCATGACAAAGCCTACGCGAATAGTGTATCTTGAACAAGGTGAGAGGGTTCTTCCAACCTTACTTTTTCACTGAAGGCAGTCGGGGGAGTGCACTGGTGGCACCTTGCCGTCGGACTTTTCCTGGGCTAACTAAGTATGAACACTTCTTGGAGGATCAGACTGTCTCATTTATCGTGCAAGCTCAGGAGGCTGAAGAATGATGTGGTTCAACAGTCTGAGGGGAGGGAGAATGAACAATGATACCTGTTTTGGGGAGCTGCCTATAGTCATCTTTAACCGTGGGCAGCCATCCATTGTTGAGCTTACCACAGTTGATGATCATACAACACAAATGAAGCTGAACCACATCGTGAGTTCCATGTCTTATGTTTCAATGTGTGTGTGTGTGTGTGTGTGTGTGTGTGTGTGTGTGTGTGTGTGTGTGTGTGTGTGTGTGTGTGTGTGTGTGTCTGACTGTGTGTGTGTGTGTGTGTCTGACTGTGTGTGTGTGTGTGTGTGTGTGTGTGTGTTTTATGTAGGAAGGACACTGGCCAAGTGCAACAAAAATCCAATAAAAAAATATGCCCACTGAAATGCCAGTCCCGTAAAAGGGTCAAAGTAGTGGTCAAAAATTCATGAATAAGTGTCTTGAAACCTCCCTCTTGTGTGTGTGTGTGTGTGTGTGTGTGTGTGTGTGTGTGTGTGTGTGTGTGTGTGTGTGTGTGTGTGTGTGTGTGTGTGTGTGTGTGTGTGTGTGTGTGTGTGTGTGTGTGTGTGTGTGTGTGTGTGTTTCTTGTTCACATACCAAATAGCATCCTATACGGTTTCAATTTCTTTTCAGCAGTCTTTGCAAAATATAAGCGTTCTTTAAAATTGAAGAAAACTATCAGACAATTGTAAGGTAACTGAAACCGTACTTCGTGTAATATATGAATTAGAATGTGCTATATTTTTCAGTCTCGTATGCCTGTAATCATAGAATATATATATATATATATATATATATATATATATATATATATATATATATATATATATATATATATATATATATATATATATATATATATATATATATATATATATATTTTTTTTTTTTTTTTTTTTTTTATGTAGGAAGGATACTGGCCAAGGGCAACAAAAATCTAATAAAAAAAATGCCCACTGAAATGCCAGTCCCTAAAAGGGTCAAAGCAGTGGTCAAAAATTGGTGGATAAGTGTCTTGAAACCTCCCTCTTGAAGGAATTCAAGTCATAGGAAGGTGGAAATACAGAAGCAGGCAAGGAGTTCCAGAGTTTACCAGAGAAAGGGATGAATGATTGAGAATACTGGTTAACTCTTGCGTTAGAGAGGTGGACAGAATAGGAGTGAGAGAAAGAAGAAAGTCTTGTGCAGCGAGGCCGCGGAAGGAGGGGAGGCATGCAGTTAGCAAGATCAGAAGAGCAGTTAGCATGAAAATAGCGGTAGAAGACAGCTAGAGATGCAACATTGCGGCGGTGAGAGAGAGGCTGAAGACAGTCAGTTAGAGGAGAGGAGTTGATGAGACGAAAAGCTTTTGATTCCACCCTGTCTAGAACAGCAGTATGAGTGGAACCCCCCCAGACATGTGAAGCATACTCCATACATGGACGGATAAGGCCCTTGTACAGAGTTAGCAGCTGCGGGGGTGAGAAAAACTGGCGGAGACGTCTCAGAACACCTAACTTCATGGAAGCTGTTTTAGCTAGAGATGAGATGTGAAGTTTCCAGTTCAGATTATAAGTAAAGGACAGACCGAGGATGTTCAGTGTAGAAGAGGGGGATAGTTGAGTGTCATTGAAGAAGAGGGGATAGTTGTCTGGAAGATTGTGTCGAGTTGATAGATGGAGGAATTGAGTTTTTGAGGCATTGAACAATACCAAGTTTGCTCTGCCCCAATCAGAAATTTTAGAAAGATCAGAAGTCAGGCGTTCTGTGGCTTCCCTGCGTGATATGTTTACCTCCTGAAGGGTTGGACGTCTATGAAAAGACGTGGAAAAGTGCAGGGTGGTATCATCAGCATAGGAGTGGATAGGACAAGAAGTTTGTTTTAGAAGATCATTAATGAATAATAAGAAGAGAGTGGGTGACAGGACAGAACCCTGAGGAACACCACTGTTAATAGATTTAGGAGAAGAACAGTGACCGTCTACCACAGCAGCAATAGAACGGTCAGAAAGGAAACTTGAGATGAAGTTACAGAGAGAAGGATAGAAACCGTAGGAGGGTAGTTTGGAAATCAAAGCTTTGTGCCAGACTCTATCAAAGGCTTTTGATATGTCCAAGGCAACAGCAAAAGTTTCACCAAAGTCTCTAAAAGAGGATGACCAAGACTCAGTAAGGAAAGCCAGAAGATCACCAGTCGAGCGGCCTTGACGGAACCCATACTGGCGATCAGATAGAAGGTTGTGAAGTGATAGATGTTTAAGAATCTTCCTGTTGAGGATAGATTCAAAAACTTTAGATAAGCAGGAAATTAAAGCAATAGGACGGTAGTTTGAGGGATTAGAGCGGTCACCCTTTTTAGGAACAGGTTGAATGTAGGCAAACTTCCAGCAAGAAGGAAAGGTAGATGTTGACAGACAGAGCTGAAAGAGTTTGACTAGGCAAGGTGCAAGCACGGAGGCACAGTTTCGGAGAACAATAGGAGGGACCCCATCAGGTCCATAAGCCTTCTGAGGGTTTAGGCCAGCGAGGGCATGGAAAACATCATTACGAAGAATTTTAATACGAGGCATGAAGTAGTCAGAGGGTGGAGGAGAGGGAGGAACAAGCCCAGAATCGTCCAAGGTAGAGTTTTTAGCAAAGGTTTGAGCAAAGAGTTCAGCTTTAGAAATAGATGTGATAGCAGTGGTGCCATCTGGTTGAAGTAGAGGAGGGAAAGAAGAAGAAGCAAAGTTATTGGAGATATTTTTGGCTAGATGCCAGAAATCACGAGGGGAGTTAGATCTTGAAAGGTTTTGACATTTTCTGTTAATGAAGGAGTTTTTGGCTAGTTGGAGAACAGACTTGGCATGGTTCCGGGCAGAAATATAAAGTGCATGAGATTCTGGTGAAGGAAGGCTTAAGTACCTTTTGTGGGCCACCTCTCTATCATGTATAGCACGAGAACAAGCTGTGTTAAACCAAGGTTTAGAAGGTTTAGGACGAGAAAAAGAGTGAGGAATGTACGCCTCCATGCCAGACACTATCACCTCTGTTATGCGCTCAGCACACAAAGACGGGTCTCTGACACGGAAGCAGTAGTCATTCCAAGGAAAATCAGCAAAATACCGCCTCAGGTCCCCCCAACTAGCAGAGGCAAAACGCCAGAGGCACCTTCGCTTAGGGGGATCCTGAGGAGGGATTGGAGTGATAGGACAAGATAAAGATATGAGATTGTGATCGGAGGAGCCCAACGGAGAAGAAAGGGTGACAGCATAAGCAGAAGGATTAGAGGTCAGGAAGAGGTCAAGAATGTTGGGCGTATCTCCAAGACGGTCAGGAATACGAGTAGGGTGTTGCACCAATTGCTCTAGGTCATGGAGGATAGCAAAGTTGTAGGCTAGTTCACCAGGATGGTCAGTGAAGGGAGAGGAAAGCCAAAGCTGGTGGTGAACATTGAAGTCTCCAAGAATGGAGATCTCTGCAAAAGGGAAGAGGGTCAGAATGTGCTCCACTTTGGAAGTTAAGTAGTCAAAGAATTTCTTATAGTCAGAGGAGTTAGGAGAGAGGTATACAGCACAGATAAATTTAGTATGAGAATGACTCTGTAGTCGTAGCCAGATGGTGGAAAACTCGGAAGATTCAAGAGCGTGGGCACGAGAGCAGGTTAAGTCATTGCGCACATAAACGCAGCATCCAGCTTTGGATCGAAAATGAGGATAGAGAAAGTAGGAGGGAACAGAAAAGGGGCTACTGTCAGTTGCCTCAGACACCTGAGTTTCAGTGAGGAAAAGAAGATGAGGTTTAGAAGAGGAGAGGTGGTGTTCTACAGATTGAAAATTAGATCTTAGACCGCGAATGTTGCAGAAGTTAATGAAGAAAAAGTTGAGGGGGGTGTCAAGACACTTAGGGTCGTCGACGGAAAGGCAGTCCGACCTGGGGACATATATATATATATATATATATATATATATATATATATATATATATATATATATATATATATATATATATATATATATATATATATATATATATATATATATATATATATATATTCTATTTATCATTTATTTATCTATTTTTTCATCAGCAGAGAATGAGTCGCAGGCAAGGTAACCGATTAGCGTTAAAGTCTGAGAGGTACATTATTGTTTGGCTTTGGCTACGAGGTGCATCTGCAAGACATGTCTCTCGACGGACTGGGTTTAGCCTCTCTACCGTGTACCGCTGGATCCGACGATGGCAAGATGTTGGAACGCTTGAGACAAAGCCACGGAATAGAAGGGTTTATTCTTCTGCATGGAACAGACATTTTTTAGTGACAAGTGAAATTCCGTTACAACTTGTCATTTGATATCATTTTTTTTTGTTTGACTAACCTGTAACTACGTCCAAGGAAAAAACTTTGAGATAATAATGAAACTGTTGAGAGAGAAACCAAATATAAATATTGGTCTCAATAAAAGGACAAAATAATATATATATATATATATATATATATATATATATATATATATATATATATATATATATATATATATATATATATATATATATATATATATATATATATATATATATAATTTTTTTTTTTTTTTTTCTTTTTTTTTTTCTTTTTAGGCACACAAACGTAATATTTGGGGAAGATAACGTCATTCAGTGAATGAAAAGTTGCTACGGGAGAGTCTGTACATCAGATGGTATAGGTGCGTGACTGCTAGGTATTCAATAATCAAAGGCCCTTCCACAGTCACCCTTTGTCGTTTTCTAAGTAACCAGCAAAACCGCTTGAGGTATATTTGGGTCCCCACAGTCACTTTTGGCGGGTGATTTTAGTTTGGGAGCGTGACAAAAAATTTGGATCTTGGTTAGGGTTTTTAAGGGGAGGGTAGGGGGTGGGCAAGGTGCTACCAATCTTCAAGAAATTTAGAAATTGTTGCTTTAAATAAATGCTACTCATTGTAATTTTATCTGAAAAGTATATGGATTTTTTTTTTTTAAATATAAATGACTACTACATAATATGTAATAATAACTGTAGTCGTCTTACATTTGATGGTGTATTAAGATTTGCATCAAAGTGAGAAGCGTGCGCCGACAACAAACATCAGATGCCCTGCTTCAGGTTTTCGCTTATCTATTGTAAATAGGAGCTTTCGCATTAAAAGTGTGGATATTACATACAGCCAGAAATATAAATTTCTTATAGGTTTTTGTGGACCATACAGGATACTCATGTTCGATTTTTTTTTTATTTATTTATTTATTTTTTTTTTTACTATTACATACTCGTACATATTTTCATAATTCATTTCAGGTACGTTTGTGCCTTAAAACATGCAAACAAAATAGTTCTTAGGTTGAACTGTCGGCTACATACGACAAGTGATGAATATTTATTGAGTTTATAAATATTTATAAATATTTTTTTTTTATTTATACCTTCATTTGAATATTCATAATGCTTGCCAGCAAAAGTATTGGCAGAAAAAAAGTAAGATTTTCGTCATGGAGAATATGCCTCCCAGGGACAGAGGTCACAGGGGCAAATGAAGAAATTGGACAAATACTTTCATGTTTTGTCATAATTGATATATATATATATATATATATATATATATATATATATATATATATATATATATATATATATATATATATATATATATATATATATATATATATATATATATATATATATATATATATATATATATATATATATATATATATATATATATATATAACATAATGCTGTTTATATTTAAAAATTATCAAACAACGTCATTTGAATAGGTTAGATATATAGAATAAATGACGATCAGTACGACTAAGCCGTTATATTAGTGTTCTTTCCTGTGTGGAATCACATCTTCGTAAAACCGTAGATGTACGTGTCGAGTCAAATTAGGCAATTTATATGTTGTAAAATGACACAAAATATAGTTTGAGTCTCAGTATCAGCTCCGGAGTTTCTCGCATCCAGATGTACAAGGGTTTACTAATATAATGTCGTTTGACTCGCTATACATGTGATGTGGCTGACTGCAAATCAGACTCAAGAGAAACGAGAAAAAGAAGAATACAAGTAATGTTAGAGGATGGAATAAATTTCCATCTGGAAAGAACTAACCTGTGGGAACTATTTGACCCTCTCCCTCATCTAGTTGTCACCCATAAAGCACATGATCACAGAAAGCATCGCTAAATATAATTATAAATAACTGATAGCTATGGTTGAAGTGCCTGGAAATGATGGTGACTGCCAGGAGTGAATCGTAATCGACGGATTTACAAACCAGCTGGACTGGCTGGCCATGTTTCGTAACTAAGGCAGTTTTCCTATCCAATCCTGGTGAACTAGTCTACAACTTTGCTATCCTCCATGACCTAGAGCAATTGGTGCAACACCCTACGCGTATTCCTGACCGTCTTGGAGATACGCCCAACATTCTTGACCTTTTCCTGACCTCTAATCCTTCTGCTTATGCTGTCACCCTTTCTTCTCTGTTGGGCTCCTCCGATCACAATCTCATATCTTTATCTTATCCTATTGCTGCAATCCCTCCTCAGGATCCCCCTAAGCGAAGGTGCCTCTGGCGTTTTGCCTCTGCTAGTTGGGGAGACCTGAGGAGGTATTTTGCTGATTTTCCTTGGAATGACTACTGCTTCCGTGTCAGAGACCCGTCTTTGTGTGCTGAACGCATAACAGAGGTGATAGTGTCTCGCATGAAGACGTACATTCCTCACTCTTTTTCTTGTCCTAAACCTTCTAAACCTTGGTTTAACATAGCTTGTTCTCGTGCTATACATGATAGAGAGGTGGCCCACAAAAGGTACTTAAGCCTTCCATCACCAGAACCATGCCAAGTCTATTCTCCAACTTGCCAAAAACTCCTTCATTAACAGAAAATGAAAAAAACCTTTCAAGATCTAACTCCCCTCGTGATTTCTGGCATCTGGTCAAAAATATCTTCAATAACTTTGCTTCTTCTTCTTTCCCTCCTCTATTTCAACCAGATGGCATCACTGCTATCACATCCATTTCTAAAGCTGAACTCTTCGCTCAAACCTTTGCTAAAAACTCTACCTTGGACGATTCTGGGCTTGTTCCTCCCTCTCCTCCACCCTCTGACTACTTCATGCCACGTATTAAAATTCTTCGTAATGATGTTTTCCATGCCCTCGCTGGCCTAAACCCTCGGAAGGCTTATGTACCTGATGGGGTCCCTCCTATTGTTCTCCGAAACTGTGCCTCCATGCTTGCACCTTGCCTAGTCAAACTCTTTCAGCTCTATCTGTCAGCATCTACCTTTCCTGTTTCTAAAAAGGGTGACTGTTCTAATCCCTCAAACTACCGTCCTATTGCTTTAATTTCCTGCCTATCTAAAGTTTTTGAATCTATCCTCAACAGGAAGATTCTTAAACACCTATCACTTCACAATATATATATGTATATATATATATATATATATATATATATATATATATATATATATATATATATATATATATATATATATATATATATATATATATATATATATATATATATATATATATTAGAGATTTTGGTGAAACTTTTGCTGTTGCCTTGGACATATCAAAAGCTTTTGATAGAGTCTGGCACAAAGCTTTGATTTCCAAACTACCCTCCTACGGTTTCTGTCCTTCTCTCTGTAACATCATCTCAAGTTTCCTTTCTGACCGTTCTATTGCTGCTGTGGTAGACGGTCACTGTTCTTCTCCTAAATCTATTAACAGTGGTGTTCCTCAGGGTTCTGTCCTGTCACCCACTCTCTTCTTATTATTCATTAATGATCTTCTAAACCAAACTTCTTGTCCTATCCACTCCTCTGCTGATGATACCACCCTGCACTTTTCCACGTCTTTTCATAGACGTCCAACCCTTCAGGAGGTAAACATATCACGCAAGGAAGCCACAGAACGCTTGACTTCTGATCTTTCTAAAATTTCTGATTGAGGCAGAGCAAACTTGGTATTGTTCAATGCCTCAAAAACTCAATTCCTCCATCTATCAACTCGACACAACCTTCCATACAACTATCCCCTCTTCTTCAATGACACTCAACTGTCCCCCTCTTCTACACTGAACATCCTCGGTCTGTCCTTTACTTATAATCTGAACTGGAAACTTCACATCTCATCTCTAGCTAAAACTTCTTCTATGAAGTTAGGTGTTCTGAGACGTCTCCGCCAGTTTTTCTCAACCCCCCCAGCTGCTATCTCTGTACAAGGGCCCTATCCGTCCATGTATGGAGTATGCTTCACATGTCTGGGGGGGGGTTCCACTCATACTGCTCTTCTAGACAGGGTGGAATCAAAAGCTTTTCGGCTCATCGACTCCTCTCCTCTAACTGACTGTCTTTAGCCTCTCTCTCACCGCCGCAATGTTGCATATCTAGCTGTCTTCTACCGCTATTTTTTTGCTAACTGCTCTTCTGATCTTGCTAACTGCATGCTTCCCCTCCTTCCGCGGCCTCGCTGCACAAGACTTTCTTCTTTCTCTCACCCCTATTCTGTTCACCTCTCTAACGCAAGAGTTAACCAGTATTCTCAATCATTCATCCCTTTCTCTGGTAAACTCTAGAACTCCCTGCCTGCTTCTGTATTTCCACCTTCCTATGACTTGAATTCCTTCAAGAGGGAGGTTTCAAGACACTTATTCATCAATTTTTGACAACTGCTTTGACCCTTTTATGGGACTGGCATTTCAGTGGGCATTTTTTTATTAGATTTTTGTTGCCCTTGGCCAGTGTCCTTCCTACATAAAAAAAAAAAAAAAGAAAAAATGGACCAAGATGCTAAGTTCTTCTCAACTTAGCGAATTTAACTACAGGGAACCGGTAGATTGGTGAGAATGCGTCTTGAAGGACTGTTAGTCTGGTAGCGGCTCGGTGACGATTGCTGGTGCGTTCGTGCCAAGCCGTAAGGTTTACTTCCCAGTTTGCCACGTCAGAATAACAAAGTATATACGCGATCTGCAATCTTCTCGTCACTCTTTTATTTATTTTAATAACTAATACTTAGTTTGTACTAGATTAACCTTAATAACCCTTTAATATGACTTAACGTTTTATATATATGTCATAACACAAATCAATAACGGATTGGTACTGTGCGTGATACAAGTGTAAATTTCCACATAACCCTTCATAACCAAAAAAGAAGAAGAATGCGGTTTTGTTTTGGTTTCCTAGAGCATGTTGTACCTCCGAAAGGCCGAATATATATATATATATATATATATATATATATATATATATATATATATATATATATATATATATATATATATATATAAATATATATATACAGCTTTGGATGGCAGCAGTCATGACTGCAACACTTCTCTCTCAGCGTTCTCCCTTATCACAATCTCATAGGCAGGCTTACACCCTTCGGCCTCTGGGTCGCTTAGCCGCCTTGAGTCGTGCAGGGTGCTCTGACTAACTCCACTGCTTCCCTCAACCTGGTCCTACTGAGGCGTAGACTGGGCTCTCCCTGTTCGGTGAGAGCCCGCCCCTGTTGTGTTTCAACTCTCCCTTACCCATCCTTTTCCCCCACATCACCCCGCTTCCAAACCACCTTGCTTGTATCCTAGGACATACCTGAGAGTGACCCTTGTGTGGCTCGAGAAGCTGGAGGAGTGGAGTTGGCCTCCCTCTGTACCAACTATTAATTCTTTTTCTTCGTTCTTCGGGGGTAGCCTGCAGTACCACTAGGCGGGTACTGATCGCTCTGCCTCCAGCCTAGTTGCTGGGTCCAGGTGACAACGACATTATTGTCTAGGGGGGTATTCCATACTCCTTTATTCTGGTACTTGGTGCGGCAGCAGCAACTGATAGGAGTAGGCCAAGACCCCTAGCGGGGCGGTCACGGGCCTTCTACGACTCCCTTTAGAAAGGAATGGGGGGCTTACCACCAGGTACCATAGGTAAGACTCCGACCACTCTATTTCAATTACACTGTTACTTTTAAGTCTCCACACCAACTGCTACCAACTGTTATATAATCACGACCAAGATACCACCAACTTCACACAAGAAAACAAGAATGAGAGATTGCAAGACTGAAAATAAAAACGCAAAACCTTAGAAAACACTCAGTAAAACCTGCTCTCCTGGAAATACTCGCAAAACATGACATTTATATAAACAAACTTCCTCTAACCACCACCACCACTCACCTGCACAGACAAAGACCTCAACAAGATTTTTTTGAAATTACTAATACCAAAGATCTGTACAACAAAGTATTTCTCCCACAAATTCCGCCAGAACAGAGACAAGAGGAGCATCAGCATCAATGCCGACCCCCACATCTACAACAATACTGAAGAAGAGATAAAAGAAGAAATCATGGCTTTGAACGAATGGGTTGACAGTCAAGCTCCCCAGCTCAAAATTAAATAAATAAATAAATAAATAAATAAATATATAAATAAAATAAAATGAATATATATATATATATATATATATATATATATATATATATATATATATATATATATATATATATATATATTTTTTTTTTTTTTTTTGTTAAAGCACCTTTTCTAGTTTAAAATTATCCTAAAATATCTTTGGGTGTTTTTCGGGGGCTGAAACGGATTCATTAATTTTCAAATAAATTCATTGGGGAAAACTGATTTGCAAGACTAGTAAATCACAGAAGGAGCTCGATTATAGAATGAGTTATACTTGTACTGCAAGGCATCACTGTAGGCAAGGCAATCACTTTTACAGTACGTGTAGTAAACAGTTTCTTCCCTAGCTTTCTTTCTAGATCTACTAATCTTTATCCCCTTTCTTTCTCCTAATATCCTATCATTCTCTTGACTAACGGGCAAATCGCCGAAGTGCAGCTTCATCACGCTCAAGTGTTATGACCCGAACGCTTTGGCGTGAAAGCAGCATGTTGTCTTTGCTGTAGAAATTGTCCCATTCATCGCTGAAGCTCCACTCATTACTTTTACAATGAGTTGTAAGCCTCCACTTCATTACAATAGCCTCGGATAACCAATCGTTTCCAACTTCTCTCCTTGGCAAAACACCGCACGATGAAGGATCTCATCTTTGTCCTTCACCTTACCTAACGCCTCTCCGAACCTAACCAACTCTTCTATAATAATCTTTCCAGTATCATTCCATCCTCGCTTAGAAAAACATCTGGTTTGATTCCTTTGTTCCCAATGTATATACCTTCAGCCTATGTGAAACTTTGCTTATAGCTGCCTGTGACAAACTCACACTCGTCTCATCCTTCTTTTTTGTTGTGCAAAACATACCATCTTAGTGTCCTATTGAATATATATATATATATATATATATATATATATATATATATATATATATATATATATATATATATATATATATATATATATATATATATATATATATATATATATATATATATATATATATATATATATATATATATATATATATATATATATATATATATATATATATATATATATATATTGCAACGTTTCACCTTCACAGAAGGCATCTTCAGAATAAATTATATAATTATATCTAGTACAATATTTAATAGACATAATAAAAAAAACAAAAAATAAGCACATATGAGGGTCACAATAAAAAAAAAAAAAAGTAAAAACAAAAAATCCGGTATATGTATGACGGTGGGTCACATTGTTCACACACACACACACACACACACACACACACACACACACACACACACACACACACAGAAAAAAAGAAAAAAAATATATATATATATATATATATATATATATATATATATATATATATATATATATATATATATATATATATATATATATATATATATATATATATATATATATATATATATATACATATATATTGTTGTGTGCAGCGAGATAACGCTATATGAAAATGAAGGAAGTAGTAAAAACGAATGAGAAAAGAATAATGAACGAGAGATGAGAAGAAAGACACGCTGGGGATAAGACTTAGAGATTTCCCGGACACGGAGCTGCCCAGCCTGAAGCTTTTAGAACGATATTTATTCAAGAAGTCACTCATGTTCCCCAGGTAATTTTCCTTACTTCCTCTTGTCCATTCAATTTGAATATCACCCAATGTTTAGTAGAAGAGCTCTTGAAAATAAAGTTATCAGTATTCATCTAGCCCTCCTAGTTTAATCAGTATTATTTTTTAGAAGTAAAGTGTTTTATTTGTGTAAAGACAGGGCAGGAAGCAGAGTGTGGATGGATATGCGTATGTGCGTCACCCCTCCCCTTTTCTTCTACCCCCTCCCCATAGGAGCAGAAGGAGAGTGTTGGGCGCTCTTTCACACATGTAGTCACTATCCAGTGCTTGGACAGAGCAGACATATTGAGAAGAGCCCGGATAACTGAAGGAGAATGAGGCAAATAAGAGTTAGTCGTGTCAGTTGACTTAAGGGGATAAGTGAGTTATTGGCGGCCTATGGTCCGGCCTACTTAATTAAAACAGGAGTCTCCATAGTAATCTGCCAGAGAGGGTAGTAGTGTATAACACACTCCATACCTTGGGAAGTGAACCCTCAGCTACGTGTTTGTACAGGCCGAGCTCTTGCACAGGGAACAGTGAATGGCCCTCCTGTGTGTTCGTGGGCACTCGTTTGTGGTCGTGTCTTTTGTTCGTGAGCTTGTTTTGCGTTAAATGCTACTGTGCTTAACATCCACTCTTGGATGGTGCTTGACTTGCAGACAGAGGACTTAAGTAATTAGCTGTGTAGGGAACCTTACTCCCTCCTCAGGTCCTGGTAAGGTCCAAGAGGCAATAAATGACACCACTCGACCTAAGATTTTAACACTTCTTTGGACAGTGAGAAGACTTGTTACGGAGGGCGAATGTCCAGTGAGGTGTTATACCTCGACCATATACGTGTTATTATATAACTGTTTTTCCTAGACATGGTTGTCAATTCTTTCACAGCCGTGGGTGTTAAGTGTTTTTAGAGCATTTCCTTTGTGTTGGTAAAACAAGCTGGCGATCTGAAATTAGTGTGACCTGGCGTTACGACTGCTGTGAAAAGGGTGAAGGAGACACAAAGGACCTTGCACACCCGTCTTTGAGTCTTGCACTGAGTCCACCCAGGAAGTGGTTCAGGGAAGCTAGTCCAGTTTCGGCAGCTTTGTGAAGGGGCTGGGAACTGTAGTCTTAACAGAAATTGGCGACCTCACCAGGATTGCTGGAAGCTTTGTCGCTACGTGGGGGAGACAGTTTGTTGTTTGTTTCATTGTCTTACGTGTGCCCACATTCAGCTTAAGCCATGAAGAACAAGGCTAGTAGTAGCAAGGATGACTCGCAACCTGAGTCTCCTTCCTCTGCTGGAAAAGGCAGTGTAGATTTAGCCCAGTTCGGTGTTAGGACACGGTCCACGTCCACGGACGTGTTACTCCTGCCCGCAGCATTGGTGGCTTCTCCCAGACCAAAGGCATGTCTGAGGAGATGAAATTTAAGTTGAAAATGAGAAGAATGGAGTTGGAAACAGAAGTTGAGGAAAGGATATTGAAGACTGAGGAGGCTAAAGAATAAAGGAAGCTTGAGGCCGAGGAGAAGGAAAAGGTGAGGATGTATGAAAAGGAAAAGAAGATCATTGAGGCTGAAAAAGAAAACTAAGAATCTGAGAATAGAATGTTTGAGTTGGAGAAGATTAGGATTGAAGTTAATTTACTTCACGGCTTGAGGAGAGAAGGACTTAAGGAGAATACAGTAGAAAGCTAGATGGTGGAGAGCTTGAAGTTGATTCCTGAGTTCAATGAAAAGAAGGTGACGGAATGGTTTAGGAGATTTGAGAAGAAAGCTTCAGAATTTGATTGGCCACAGGAGAGGTGGGTTAGCCTGGTGGCTGATATGTCGAAGGGTAAGGCCATGGAAGTTTATCATAGGATGTCAGTAGAGGATTTAGAGGATTACGAGTTTAAGGCTGACAGCCAGAGAGCGTATGAACTGCGGCCGGAGGCGAACAGGCCGCAGTTCCGCGGAGGGAAGAAAAGGCCCAGTGACTCATATCTTGAATGTACTCCGCTATATTGAGGAGACGTTTGGAAAGTGGATTGCTAGTAGAGCAAGCCACCTCTAACCGTGAGTTAAATAAACTCATGGTAATGGAGCAGTTTATTAATGTGGCCGAGCAGGAGTTAGTACCGCTGTTCCGCGAGAAAATGTTTAAAACCTTGAAGGAGGCGGCTACATGGCAGATGACCACGCGTTGGCGCACCGGCCCGTGCCACGGTGGACTGGTGGCACGTCTGGTTGGGTTAGTGATGTTGTGTCTGGTGGTGCGGCCGGCGCCCGTCTGTCTGGAAGTCCACGATATATTAGTAGTGGCTCCAGTAATAAGTTGGGGGAAGTTAGCTCTGTTGGTAATAAGTATCCACCCAGCCCACGACGGAGACAGTCGGGGAGAATGCAACACAGCACTCCCAGGTATATTGTGCAGCCCACAAGTGCAGGGGTTGGTTGCAGAATCGCAGAGACACCGCATGAAGCACGTGACTTTGGTGAGAGTGTTGCCAAGGGTGAGGTTGGAGTGATAAGTTTGGGTTGTTTGTTTGATGGCTTGCCTCACCCTGTGAAGCCTCTCGGAGGTGGCACTCAGGCGGAGTTGTCGCCTGGCGTTGAGACTGTGGGCGCCGGTGCTCAGACTGGGCCCCAGCTAGTTGTGTCTGGTGTGTCAGGGATCGCTGCCGAGGGCGGGAGACTCATGACTCTATTGGGAAGGCAGGAGTTTCCTCCCCTGCGGTGTGCATCGGAGGCGGGAAGCACGCTGTTCCTCTGCCGGGACCAGGCACGGTGGGTGTTTGCTTACCTGGTGAGCCACCCGTGCTGGCAGCTGCGTCTACAGCTGTCAGTGTAGTTAAGGAGGGTTCTGTCCCTCATGCATGTGTTGCTCCACTACCTGCCAAGGCAGGAGTAGATGGCAAGGAAGCCGAGAGTCGTGAAGAGTTTGTTGAGAGTAACGCTGTTGTGAATAGCCGGCGGAGAGGATAGAGGTTTCTTGCTCCATTTTGATGTGCCATCCGCAATTAAGGAGGCACGAGTGCTAGAAGCATGTAGCTGCCTGTTGTTTGGTCGTTTTGGAGTCAGATTGACTCGGGAGCGTTTGACATGGTTTTGGTGCTCCTGTATGCCCTCGTTTGTTGGGCGTAACCGAGCGGGTCAGGCTAGCAAGCCTGATAACCTCTCGTCTGGGGGCTTTCTCAGTTGTTTTATAGCCGGTGTTGTTTCCCCTGGTGTGGGGGTGATTGATGATGTTGCTCGTCCGATCCCTCTTTCCGGGGAGTTATGGTGTATTTGACGTGAGCGTTACGGCGCTGCGTCGGGAGGCAGCACTGAGTGAGGCTGCCTTTGATGCTTTGTTGTTTGCCGCTCAGGAAGCACCCTCAGTGTGCTAGCGGCTTTGTTTGGCCGAGTTGTTGATGATGATTGTCAGGTGCTGGGCCCGAGAAGTTTACTCTGTGTTGGTGGATGTCGGCTTCCTCGAAGCGACAAGATATCGGGTATGATAAGAAGTGAATGCACACGGGAGCAGTTACTGAGACCAGTCGGGGTGGTCCAGGGACACGCTGGCCGGGTTCATGTTGGAACCGGGGGTTGTTGTTTCGTGACGGCCACGTGTGTGTGTTTAGCTCTGTGTGCGGATATGTGTGCTGCGTCCTAGAAAGGAGCAGCCGTCAGCTCGCTGTGGCGATATCTGTGTCATCAACGGGCCGGGGGGAGAAGTGCAGAGTAATAGTAGTGTTGCACTTGACAGTGAGACAGTGATACCACAAAGACGCAGTCTTTGTTGTATCACACCCGGAAAAAAATAATTTTGTTTTATTAAGAGCAGCCAGGTGGCGCCTCGTAGTTTTGCCAAGGAAGCGGTAGTTTTATTTTGTCAATTTTATGTGTGTGGCACGGAGGCTCCATGGAGTCAGGACTGGGCAAACAAGAGTGACATTGTGGGCAGTAAAGGCCTGAGGGAGAGTTTTGTTTGGCCGGGAAGTATTTTGCCTGGCCCTGCCGTGATGTTGCGTTAGGAGACTACGGTCCCTGGTGGGTGCACTGTGTGGTGTAAGGAAGCAGGGATGTCTTTGTATGGTGACTGAAGTTTAGATGGTGTGGAGGAGAAGATGCATAAGGGGCAGAGTGTCTAGTGAAGAGAGGCGGAGAGGCGAGAGGTGGCGAAGTAGTGAAGGCAGAGGACCGACGAGACGGAGGAGATGGAGGAGTGACCAATCACAGAAGTGGTTGGAGCGGCCTTAGCTACTGGAAAAGTGATATGTTTAAGATACTCTACAGAAGTAAAATTGCACGCCAGTGTAGACGTGAAGACCAGAGGTATTGGCTTAGTATCAGAGACAAGTCTGGAAGGAGGAGTAGGAGGAGGAGAAAGAAGAAGTGACATTCCGAGTTGGAGGGGCAAGGGAGAGCCCCGTTGTATTCAGTTGAGTAGTTAATTATTTCAGTAGCAGTGTTTGATAATTTGTAATTTGGATACAACCCGTGTTTGAGTCTGTTGATGTGCCCTTTTAGTTATGAGTTGATTCTGACAGTTGTGTCTTTCTGAAATTTTCGTAACCTTTTGTTTACCTTGCGAAAATTTTTGTTTATGACGGTGCGTGTTATGTGCACCGAGATAACGCGATATAAAAATTAAGGAAGTAATAAGAATGAATGAAAAAAAGAATAATGAACGAGAGAAGAGAAGAGAAGAGAGACAGGTTGAGAACGAGACTTAGACGTGTTCCGGACACGGAGCTACCCAGCCTGAAGCTTCTAGAATGATGTTTATTTAAGCAGTCACTCATGTTCCCCCACGTAAATTTCTTTACTTTCCCTTGTCCATTCAGTTTGAATCTCACCCAGTATTTAGTAGAAAAATTGTTCTTGACAATAAAAAAAAAAATCAGTATTTATGTAGTTCCCACCCTAGTTTGATCAATAGAATTTTTAAAAGTAAAGTGTTTTACTCGTGTAAAGGCAGCACGGGGAGCAGTGTAGGTGGGTGTGCGTATCTGTGTGCGTGTCGCCCCCACCCTCTCTTCCTTGTACCCGCTCCCCATAGCAAGTGTTGGGGGCGCTTTCACTCAGTCAGTCATTACCCAGCACATGTACAGAGTATACGTATTGAGACGAGCTCCAATATCTGAAGGAGACTTGAGGCAGGATAAGAGTTAGTTGGGTCAGTTGCCTTAACCTTTTATCCTCCCAGTATTCCCATGTTGGAACATACTTTAGATCCAAGATTTGTCCATGTTTCGAATGATACATTTCAAATGTGTTAGCATTCTGGGATACAGTGTAGGTCAATGTTTTATACTGACCCATTACTATAGATTTTTCTATTTACACATAGGCTATGTCTCTACGAACATTTCAGTACCTGTTGCACATTTTAGTAGCTGGTATCAGAAGAGCAAAAAATTGATGAAACATTTTTTACTTATGATTTTTTTTCTTCTTGGCAGGTCTTCTCTGAGCCAATTGAAAGGAATGGTGTTAATAAAGGAAAATATATAATAAAAATGAGGTAGTGAGATGTGAAATTAGATTGTTCTTACATGGGAACGCTTTGATTTTATATGCAAAAATTTACCTAAGAAAATATTTTACACACATTCAGTGGGATATGACATTGTTAGGCTATAGGGTGTAATGATCACCAATGTATGATGCAATTTGATGATTCCATTACATCATAGTATTGCATCATCCTGTTGTGAGTATATATATATACATATATACACTCACACACACACACACACACACATATATATATATATATATATATATATATATATATATATATATATATATATATATATATATATATATATATATATATATATATATATATATATATATATATATATGTATATATATATATATATATATATATATATATATATATATATATATATATATATATATATATATATATATATATATATATATATATATATATATATATATATATATATATATATATATATATATCATACCAGCGATCACCAGAACACATTTGATACACTCCACTCAGTTCGATCTGGGAATTCAGCTTGTGTCTGCTGCTATGACTCAAAACAGGTTTCAAGCATTGAAGAGCGTTATGCATTTTTGCAGACACCACAACCTGTCAGCAGGAAATAAATGTGCCAAAATTGAACCAATCTACACAATCATCAATAAAAACCTCAAAAAACATGGCATTTTCCATCAGAAGCTCAGTGTAGATGAATCCATGGTGCCCTACTATGGACGGAACTCTGCAAAAGTGTTCATCCGTGGAAAGCCAATCAGATTTGGCTACAAGATCTGGGCACTTTGCGGCAATGACGGCTACCCATATAGGGTGAAGCTCCAGAAAGGCAAAGAAAATTATCAGATATAACTTCCACTAGGCGCCAGAGTTGTAAGTGACATGATGTCGACAATCCAGTCTTCATCCACAGTCACCAATCACGAAGTATACTTTGACAATTTCTTTACTTCGCAAGTTCTATTGAAGTCCCTCGCCGAGAAGAACATCAAAGCTACTGGGACTATTCGAGAGAATAGGACTGCTGGTGTTGGTAAGCTGATGAAATCGAATGCAGCCATGAAAAAAAAAAAAGTGAAAGAGGAGAGTTTGACTTTCGTTGTGATGGAGAAGTATATGTGTGTAAGTGGATCGACAGTTCCATTGTTAACATTAAAAGTAACCATGAGACACATCTGCCCCTTCATGAAGCTACTCTCCATGTGAAAAAAATCATCAAACGTGAAAGGAAAACAGCCACATCTTGTACGCAAATAAAATGAAGGTATGGGCGGGGTTGATCTTATGGATCGTCTTTTGGCTACATAGCGACCAGGGATCAGGGGCAAGAAATGGTACTGGTCACTGTTTTTTAATGTTCTTAACTTGTCAATAGTTGCTGCCTGGAGCATTCACTGCCAGCCTGAGGAGGACCCTCTTTCTCACCTGGAGTTCAGGAGAGAGAGGTTGCGCTGTGTTTGCTGAAATCTACTGCCCCACGTCCACATGCTGGGCAAAGCAAAACAACCAAAGTACCGGTTGACATTCGATATGATGGTGTTGGACATGACAAGCAAAGCTGCAAGAAAGGAAGGTGTGCTGTTTGCAAAAAAAAAAAAAAAAAAAATGCAAGATATGAATGTAGGAAATGCCTTGTCAGACTTTATTACGACAAAGGTACGGAGTGTGCCATGATTTATCACAGTGAGCCTCAATAATTGTTGTGCATTGAGTTCAACAAACAACTGGGTTATGATGTCTTCTGTTCATCTTTGTTTTGTACGAAAAAAAGGTAGTGTTATTATTATAACTATGTACTGATTTGCAACTATGACAAAAATACGGTAAATTTCGGCACGCCTGTTCATAGTGTTCCCACATGGGAACATTACTGTAATTCGGCATTCGTTTTTTTCAATTATTCTATAATTTTCACAGGATGTATAAATAAAGTAATAAAGTATTTCCATAAAAATTGACAAACTTTTATTTATGTTTACTATACCTGGGATGATAAAGGTTAAGGGAGTGAGTCATTACTGGCCGTACGCCCCGGCCTACTTATATAAAATAGGAGACTCCATAGTAGTCTGCTAGAGAAAGTAGTTGTGTATAACACACTCCATATCCAGGAAAGTAACTCCTCGGCTGCGTGTTTGTAGAGGCCGAGCTCTTGCACGGTAAGAAGTGAATGATCCTTCTGTGTGTTCGTGGACACTCGTTTGTGGTCGTGTCTCTTGTTCGTGAGCTTGTTTAGTGTTAAAAGATGCTGCATCAGGCTCTTGGAGGGTGCTTGACTTGCTGAGGACTTAAGTAATTGGCTGTGTAGTGAACTTTACTCCCTCCTTTACTTTACTCAGGTCCTGACAAGGCCTGCCGTCCAGGAGGCAATAAATGACACTACTCGGCCTGAGGTTATAACACTGTTGGACAGTGGGAAGACTTGTTATGGAGGGCGGATGTCCAGCGAAATGCTATACCTCGACCATATACTTATTATTGTATAACTGTTTTTCCTAGACGTGGTTGTCGATTCTTTCACAGCCTTGGGTGCTGTGTTGTTAGAGTATTTCCGTTGTCTGTGTGTAGGTAAAGCAGACTGACGATCTCAAATTAGTGTGGCCTGCCGTTACTACTATTGTGAAAAGGAGTCACAAGGGATCCTGTACACCCGTCTTTGAGCCCAGCACTGAGTCACGCAGGAGGTGGTTCAGGGAAGCTAGTCTATGTGCGGCAGCTTTGTGAAGGGGCTGGAAACTGTGGTCTTAGCAGAATATATATATATATATATATATATATATATATATATATATATATATATATATATATATATATATATATATATATATATATATATATATATATATATATATATATATATATATATATATATATATATATATATATATATATATATATATATATATATATATATAGTGAAGCTCATCCAACTCCTCTTCTTAGGTTGTCCTTTCATTTTGTTTTTCCTTTTAGAGTATAGAAGTGACGTATAGAAAATAAAATGTCAATCATAACGTGTTTCATGTTGAATGTATGTTTCAGTTTATTATGGGGAAGAGTGGAATGAAAATACTTACGCTGATCTGCATACTGGCTAAATATTTAAGTGGGACCCATCTCAATGTGGATATGGAACACTTGGGTGTTCTGTTAAATAAAGCAATTCTACAGTACCTCCCTGGATGTCACATAGTTTTCTTGACCACTGCAGCACGCTCTCCTTTGTTCTCTTCCATACACAGGTAAGATAAACTCAGATCAATGAAGTATTCACTAATATTATATGGCTAGCAACTGAACGCGTTGTAATATGTATTCAATGACAATTTAGGGGCATTTCTGTGGGTGTAGTAATCGAATCCGGCCCTGAGATATTCAAAGAAATGTGGGGAGAATCCACTACCACCTGTCGTGGACTGATACTGCACGTTCACGACAACGACAACAGCACCACTTTGGCCCTCAGGTAATGGGATTAAAACTTGGATATATAATTTTTCCTTGTGGATACTCAAACATACTTCAGGTGACATTCGTGAAACTTTCTTGTATAGGCTGCTGGAAGAAGCTGGCCTCTGGAAACTCCCAGAAACGTTGGTATTGGTAATAGGACAAGGAAATGAACTGAAGACTATTCTCCTTCACGCCAGCCTGCGTAACACTGTCCACGCCATCTACCTGGCGCTTAACAAATTTCTACCCAAGGGGAGTTTATATTCCATGCGTTTCCAAAAGAGGACAGAAAAAGGTACGTATGTGTCGGATTGTACTTGATTCACGGCACGTGTTCATTCGATATCAAACTGAAACAGATAGCCATAACATTTTTTTTTTTTCACATGGTGATACTATCGTCAGATTTGGTACAAATATTCTTTAATGGGTACCCTTTTTAAAAATGTACGTGAGGCACCTAAAAATGTTCGTCCTACCCAAATCTTGAATAACATATATAACAAAGACTAGGTGTAGTATGGCCTTTCCGCCTGAACTGCTTAATTTTTGCAGGAACTTCATTAGGGGCACAAATGTAAATAAGACTGGGCAGTCCGTAACATAATACCAAAAGATCAAGAATGTTGAGCGCGGGCAGTAACGCGGGTACGTGGGCTGCTGCAACAGCAAAGCTGTGCTCCTTTTCAATGTGTTGGTCTGTGAAAGATAAAAACAGCCAAAAAAGCGGGTGAACATTGACATTTAATAATAACAACAATAATGATAATAATAATAATAATAATAATAATAATAATAATAATAATAATAATAATAAACGGTTTATTATTCAGCAGTTAACAAACTGAAAATTTACGGAGGGGGTGAGGAAATACTTAACATTTATCCTAAAGCTAAGTCTAATCTAGAAGGGAAATACTATTGATTGATGGCTCGCACCATGGTGGGAATCGCGCTGAGTCTGTACCGGTCCGTGCGCAGCGCCTTTAGGGGCGTTATCTTGTTGAGGTGTCTGGTGGCATGGACCGGACGAGGCGCATCAGGCGGCAGCATGTGTCTGAGACGTGGATGCAGCAGTCCCCTTCCAAACTTCTCCAGAGCCTCTCGGTGCCTGGTTGATAGTCTGGACAGACTCAGGGTTGTCAGGGCTTCATCATAGGTTCTGTAGGCAGGGACAAGGATGACCCTGCACGCCCTTTTCTGCACATTCTCCAGCTGGAGCTGTTGAGTGTGTGTGAGGGAGGAGGACCACGCTGGGGAGGCATACATGAGTTTGGGGAGGATGAAGGTGAGGTACACCCCCCTTAACTCGTCTGTCGGCATCCCCAGCGACCTGAGTCTGTGCAGCATGTACAGCCTGTAGGTAGCGGATCTTACGGTGCTGGCGACATGCTGCTCCAGGTCAGCTGGTCGTCCACCGTGACTCCGAGAAGCTTGGCACATCGGACCACCTGGAGGGGGTGAGGGTCCACTGTGAGCTGGGGAGGGGACACTAGTACAGAGGAGGTAAAGAAATGCATCACCACAGTTTTGCTGTGGTTGATGGTCATCCTGCTCTCCTCCGTCCACGTCTGCAGTCGCTCCAGAATTGCTTGCAGTGGCGAGTAGTCCGGGTTCTTGTTGGAAACTGGGACGCCCACGGTGCAGTCATTCACATACTTCCAGCGATGGGGGGATGTCATCGTTAATGAGGAGGAGGAAGCATAGTGGACCCATCTTGGTTCCCTGGGGGATCCCACATTTCAGCTGTTGGAAATTAGAGACAGAGCCCTGATAGTGAACGGCCTGACGCCTCCCTGTGAGGAAGTCGGCTAGCCACGCTACCAGGTTAGGAGGAAGACCCAGACTTTTTGTTTTGCTCATGACAACAATGTGATCAACAAGATCAAAGGCTTTCTTGAAGTCCACAAAAGCAACAGCTAGAGAGGTGTTTCGCTTGTCCAGATGGCTGTGGATGCATTCAAGGAAGCTGGTCAGGTAATGGGAGGTGGAGGTGGCTTTAATATTTCCAAACTGTCTGATATCCACGGTATTACAAATTTTGGTGTAGGCTCAGTCGTACACAAAATCTTCACAAATAAGGCTAGGGATGGAGGTGATAGAGACTGGCCTGAGGTCATTGAGTGACTGGACTGGAAGTTTTGGGGGGTGCGGTGACGTAAGATGTCTTCCAGTCCGTGGGGCAAGAGTGTTGGGAGAGATAGGCGTTTATTATGGAGCATAGCGATGTTGCTAGCTCTACAGCAAACTCCTTGTAAATTTTTATAGGAAGGTCAGTGGGTGTGGTGGATCTTGGTTTGAATTTAAGTATTCTTTTAAAAAAGCATCAATCGCCTGGACAATGGGGGGAGGGGAGAGAGCGGGAAGATAAGCAGGAAGCGGAGTGGTGTGGAGGGGAGGAAAGGTCTGACAGATACCGGCAAAGTGATCGTTCATCTCCTGAGCCTTGAGATTAGCAGGAAGGTGTGAGGTGCAAGAAGAGATGAAGTGTGCTTTCGTAGGCCACAGAAAGCTTTGATCTTAGCGTATCACTGTCTGTTGTTGGCCAGACTGAGGTGGTGTATCTTGTCCGGGTAATAGCTTGCCTTGGCAGCCTTAATCTCCCTGATCACTGTTTCTTAGTTTCCAGTATAGGACCGGGAAGGAGTGGAACGCCCAGGTCCGCTGACGCATGAGTCTTTTAATGCGAGGCGTCATCCAGGGGGCATCAGACGGGTGCACTGTGACGCTCTTGGCTGGGAAGTAGCGGTGGAAGGCTTCTGTGGTGGTGGCGACGTAATTGTGCCATTTTAAGTGGACGTCCTCCACATCCAGCAGCTCGGTCCACGGGTGTTGTGTTACCCACTGCCCAAACTCCCTCATGGCTGAGTAAGGCATGGGGCGGTGGTTCCTGGTGACAGCTGACCGGGGGATCGAGGTAGTGGGTGTGGGTGTCCACAGTATGGAGAGGTGGGTGCTCCATCCCATGGGAGGCAGCGTCTTTGGGGGCGAGTACTGCTGGCCCAGGTCTGTTAATATAAGGTTGAGGATGGCTTGCTGGTGGGTGGGGAAGTCCACGACCTGGGTGAGGTGTAGCTGGTGTAGGATATTGCTGATATCTAATCTGTTAAAGTCCCCACAAATTACGAGCTTGGCGGCAGGATACCTCACCCTCAGAGCATCAACAGTGTCAATGATGTGAGTGGTGAGTAACTGTGCTGTGGTGGCTCGTGGGGGGGTGGTACACTACGCACACGATGATGGAGGTTGTGTTGCTGGGATCGCAGGGGGGCATAATTCTCTACTCCGGCAGGAATATCAACAGGGAGGTGTGAGGGGCTGAGGGCAGAGCGGCAGAAAACGGCCACTTTCCCCCACTTCAAAGTGCTTGTATTCTCTCTTCTCCACCCTGCGGTCTTCTCTGGCACTGGAGGTCACTACCTTGATGGGATGCACCACACTTTTACCTCCTCTCGATCAGCGATTCCGAAATAGTTTCAAGGTCTTAAGGCACTGTATCACGGTGGGCGGCGGGTAACCGGATCCTCGCCTACTACGCACGAGGTAGTTGCGTTCGTACGTTTGCACTGAAGCACACATTATTCTTTATGTATCGACACGCATTCGCTAAATGTGTTCTCAAGTACTACAGTCCCACCAGGGCGAGCCTAAAACAAAAAAAAATAAAAGTTGAAAGCAGAAAAAACTGAGGTCACTATCAATAGGGGGCGGGAAAGGCCAACATGCTGGCCGAGGCAGCTCTAGAGCGCCTAAGGTCACACGTCCTTCACGTGTGAGGTCAAGACAGTGTTAGCACGGGGAAGATTTATAAGTGTTCTACTTTGTATATCCTATACTCCACAATGATGTGTTGATAGACTTATCCCGGAAGACAGGTAGACAGTGGAAGAATGCAGGTAAACTGGCTATCGTTAGAACAATCTACAAAGTTACTCCTACTGAGCGGGGTGGGACGCATGGAAGTTCGTTACACGGTGAGGTTCATTTAAGCCCCGTTCACACATTGGCGAATTTGGATGAGAACGTGTTGCGATTCCGCTGCAATTCGTTCGCAGTGGAGTCGCAGGGAAGTTGCCGCGCGTTCGCAGTGGGTTCGCAGCGGAGTCGCCAAAACGGGCTGAGTTGCAGCTCGTCCGCCAGCTGACGGCAAATGTTTTTGGACTGTTCAAAACATTTGTGAAGGAGTTGCAGCAGAATCGCCACGGCTGGAAGTAGCAGCACGGTCGCAGTGGTGTTGAAGCAAGTTCGCTGCGTTCGCAGATCTGTCGCAGCGGATTCGCCATATTAGCAACCTTTTCTATATGCCCTTTACACCTTCGTGCTAGGGTCAGGTGACAGTGGATTGACACTTTCCTGCAAAGATGATTTTCCTAGGTGTGACCTTTCTCTCTCTCTCTCTCTCTCTCTCTCTCTCTCTCTCTCTCTCTCTACACACTAGATCACAGTGAGTTGCAGTACAAAGAGTATCAGTGGTTCCCATCTAACTTCCCATCTATATCTATGTATATATATATATATATATATATATATATATATATATATATATATATATATATATATATATATATATATATATATATATATATATATATATATATATATATATATATATATATATATATATATATATATATATATATATATATATATATATATATATATATATATATATATATATAAGTTAGATGGTTCCCATCTAACTTCCCATCTATATCTATGTATATATATATATATATAAATATATATATATATATATATATATATATATATATATATATATATATATATATATATATATATATATATATATATATATACTAAGATGCCGGTCTCCGGATAGGATCCGAAGCGATGGTCAAAATTTCAATAAGTGTCTTGAAACCTCTCTTTTAAAGGAGTTAAAGTCATAGGCAGTTGGAAATACTGAAACAGGTAGTGAGTTTCAGAGTTTACCAGAGAAAGGGATGAATGATTGAGAATACTGGTTAACTCTTGCATTAAAGAGGTGGACAAAACAGGAGTGAGAAAAAGAAGAAAGACTTTTGCAGAGAGGCCGCGGGAGGAGGGGAGGCATGCAGCTAGCAAGATCAGAAGAGCCATTAGCCTGAAAATAGCAGTAGAAGATAGCAAGAGATGCAGCATTATGGCGATGAGAGAGAGGCTGAAGACAATCAGTTAGCGGAGGGGAGTTGATGAGACGAAAAGCTCTTAATTCCACCCTATCTAAAAGAGCGGTATGAATGGAACCCTTCCCACATATGTGAAGCATACTCCATACATAGACGGATAAGGCCCTTGTACAGAGTTAGCAGCTGTGCCGGTGGGAAAGATTGCCGGAAATGTCTCAGAATACTTAACTTCATAGAAGCTGTTTTAACTAGAGATGAGATGTGAAGTTTCCAGTTTAGATTATAAGAAAAGGAGAAACCAAGGATGTTCACTGTAGAAGAGGGAACCACTTGAGTGTCATTGACGAATAGTGGATAGTTGTTTGAAAGGTTGTGTAGAGTTGATAAATGGGGGAATTGAGTTTTTGAGGCACTGAACAATACCAAGCTTGTTGTGCCCCAATTAGAAATATATATATATATATATATATATATATATATATATATATATATATATATATATATATATATATATATATATATATATATATATATATATATATATATATATATATATATATATATATATATATATATATATATATATATATATATATATATATATATATATATATATTGTGAAGTGATAGATATTTAAGAATCTTCCTGTTGAGGATAGATTTAAAAACTTTAGATAGGCAGGAAATTAAAACAATAGGACGGTAGTTTGAGGGATTAGAACAGTCACCCTTTTTAGAAACAGGCTGAATGTAGACAAACTTCCAGCAAGAAGGAAATGTAGATGTCGACAGACAGAGGCGAAAGAGTTTGGCTAGGCAAGGTGTAAGCACGAAAGCGCAGTTTCGGAGAACAATAGGAGGGACCCCATGAGGTCCATAACCCTTCTGAGAGTTTAGGCCAGCGATGACATGGAAAACATCATTGCGAAAAATTCTAATAGGTAGCATGTAGTCAATGGGTGGAGGAGAAGGAGGAACAAGCCCTGAATCGTCCAAATTTTTTAGCAAAGGTTTGAGCGAAGAGTTCAGTTTTAGAAATAGCAGTGGTGCCATTTGGTTGAAATAAAGGAGAAAGAAGAAGCAAAGTTATTGGAAAAGTTTTGGGCTAGATGCCAGAAGTCACGAGGGGGAGTTATATTTTGAAAGATTTTGACACTTTCTATTCATGAAGGAGTTTTTGGCTAGTTGCATGGTTTCGGGCAGAAATATAAAGTGCGTGAGATTCTGGTAATGAAAGGCTGAAGTACCATTTGTGGGCTACCTCTCTTTCATGTATAGCATGAGAACAGGGTGTATTAAACCAAGGTTTGGAAGGTTAAGGTCGAGAAAAAGAGTGAAGAATGGCTTCCATGTCAGATACTATCATCTCTGTTATGCACTCAGCACAAAGAGACAGGTCTGACACGAAAGTAGTCATTCCAAGCAAAATCAGGAAAATACCTCCTCAGGCCCCCCCCAACTAACAGAGGCAACGCCAGAGGCACCTCCCCTTAGGAAGATCCTGAGGAGGGATTGGAGCGATAGGACAAGACACAGATATGAGATTGTGATCGGAAGAGCCCAAAGGAAAAGAGAGGGTAACAACATAAGCAGAAGGATTATAGGTTAGATAAAGGACAAGAATATATATATATATATATATATATATATATATATATATATATATATATATATATATATATATATATATATATATATATATATATATATATATATATATATATATATATATATATATATATATATATATATATATATATATATATATATATAGTCAGGTAATTTTCAGTTTCCCTCAGCTGTACGTCCAACTCAAGCTGCATAACCTAAAATTTAACTTTTTACCGAAGCATCCTGATGGCGCGCGCAGACAAGGAGAGCTCACACAAATATTAAAATGTAAAAGGTTATAAGTGTCTCATATATATACATACATGTATATATATATATATATATATATATATATATATATATATATATATATATATATATATATATATATATATATATATATGTATATATATATATATATATATATATATATATATATATATATATATATATATATATATATATATATATATATATATATATATATATATATATATATATATATATATATATATTATATAAACACACACACACACACACACTCCATGAATGAGCCACACTATTCGCATCTCATTCGCAGCGGAGTGGCACCAAGTTTGTAACACGTTCTCCATATTTGCAGCGGAGTGGCAGCGCGTTCGCAACACGTTCTTCATAATCGCAATGGATTCATGTTGGTGAACGCATTTGTAGTGCATTCGCACCGCGTTCGCCGCACGTTCGCTAAGCGTGAAGAGTTGCAACACATTCGCAGCACAGTCGCCGTTGAGGTAGTCGCAGCAGGGTCACACTTGAGTCGCCATCAAAACTCACCAATTTGAGAACGGGGCTTTATGAACTCAGTGTTTCCAGACCTTGATACCCCCACTTTCATCGTTGAATACGGTCTTATATCGATATTGCGTTCTGTTCGCCTGTACATATGTACGGGCTGGCTATTCATGTTCCATAGACTGGTACAAGATTAAGATACGGGCAACAAAAGGAATCTGAGAAGTTTTGCTCTAAGTCTTTTAGTGAGGGATGAGTCATGGTTATTCAAATCAGTGAAGACGGTGACAATAACATGCTTGAACTTCCTCGCGAAAGAAAGTGCACGAAAGAACCTATATTGGAGAAAAAAAAATAAATAAAATAAAAAAAATAAAAAAAATATGACAGACATTACGGTAAAGCTTTTGTCACGAATAGTCTTATAAAAGAGTGCGTTGATGTTCCTTATTCGGATGGGTATTTTGACAGAGTGAGTCATAACGGCGTTGGTGTACTTTTGAAAAGACTATGGACAACAAAATGCTTACATTGAGACTAATGACGACCGAGCTAGTCGAGTAAGCCAGTCATAGCTGACGCTATATTGAAACGCTATATGAAACGCTATATTGTACTAAATATGATGCTATATGAAACGCTATATTGTACTGAGTGTTTGAGAAGGGATTTATCAGTACATCCTATCTTGATCTTAGCTGTATTGCATTTAAAATAAAGGCAAGAAGATGATTGACAGGGGTCCTTACTGGTGCTAAACGTTTAAAAAAAAAACAAGTTCCTTAGTACAATATTGCCTGTGTGAAAGCAGATTAAGGTAAAGAGCACATCATGATGTTACCTGCCATAAATTACCATTACACATTATTCAAGGCTCACTTCGTCGTTATCTTGACTCATTCTTTACCAATAAGAAGCTCTAAGCTGCCTACTTGGAGCGAATGCAGACGAAACATGATACATAACCATGTGTCACGTGTAGCTACTACAGTAAAGTCTTGAACATGGAGCTCAATATTGGTCTCGCACCTCCGAACTCTGACCTTTGGTGCCTTGGGAGCCAAATTTCTGCCGATAAACACTGTTGGCCGTTTAGGTTGGTGATATCGCGAGCGCAACAAAATTGACGTCATACAGGGACTAGACCATTATGTTGGCGCCTCGTCGTATCAACAACAAACTTCCAGCTAGAATCTCTTCAGCCACTTCACCATAAAATGCAAGGATATTGAGTACTGAAAGATTGTGATGCTACATTGCACATAATGAAGTACGTGCTGCGGCTACAGAGGCACCAGAAAAGACAGTGGATACATTCATGATAGGCAAGAAGGCCGTCTCTCGCCACTGGCTCTTATTTCCCAAAGTTTTCTTGAATAACTCGCGGTCATGATCCAATAGCATAAGATAATCCTTCACTAGCTCAATTAATTTGTACCGAGTTTGCATACTCCATCAAAACATAGCGTGGGAAATCACAATCACACACATACTTTTTTTTTTCTTTGAGTTTTGTACTTAACAATTTGTCTCATAAGGTATAATAATTTATATTCAATTTGCATTTACATCTTGTAGCACGATTGTCATTTGAGTCCGAATCCCTGACACCCTAAATCCTGTTGCTTGTTGCTAGTTTGGCCAACAAGCAACAAAAACGAATGTGTTAAGAAAAATTTACGCCACGCTGCCTTTAGAAATGATGCTGAGCACACATGATTGATTGATTGATTTGATTTATGGCGCCGCAACATCGCAGCTATATGGCGCCGCTACAAACCTTTAAAAGCGACAGAGATTGTAGTTCTTAAAATATCGGTATTAGAAACAAAATTACATGTATGGTAAAAATGTCAAAAGGCAACTATAAAATTAAACATAAAAGAGGAAATGGGAAGATCCATAAAAAAAAGTAACAAAAATGAGAGGCTTGCTATAGTAATATTTTAGTTACTTAATTTTATTTAATTGAAAGTGAGGAGATGCTGACCCCACTGACTCTGACCACTGTGTTTGTTACGTGCCCAAGACACTGATCCCACTGATCCAGATATCTGGCGCTGTTCGTTACGTGCCCAAGAAACTGACCCCACTGATCTAGGCCCCAAGACCCAGCGTTGTTCGTTATGTGTCTTCCTCACTTCTCTACATGTTCTGCCCAGTATTATATTACTTATAAAATAAATGGAAAAACGTTAAAAGGTAATCTATAATTTATTTAAAAGACCAGCCTTCTCCATAAGGATAAGAACCTCATGTCCTGGGGAGAGAGCCTTCTCTCCAAGTATCAGCGGCATCGAGAAGGTCCCTTCCTCATTGCAACAACGGAAAAGGTATCGCTTCCGCAGCTCCACCAGACTGGGACGCTCTACTAGAAAGTGTCGCACTGAAAAGGGAACTAAGCAGTCATCACAGAGTGATTGTGTTTCCGAGACATGACGTAACCATGAGTGAGACGTGTGTGACCCATCCGGAGACGGACCAGTGCACTCTCTGAATGGCGCCCCTGCACATGAACATAATGTCCACGGGCAGAAAGTTACAGAAGTTATCTCACCCATCTTAGTGGTGGCAACCACATCTTCCTGCCTGCCCTGCCAAGTAGCAAGAACTGCCATCTTCATACTGGAGTATAAATCATGAAAACGTTTAGGGGTGGAAGGAGCAACCCAAGTTGCCGCCTCTTCTCATTCCCATGAACTCCCACATGTGCAGGTACCGAACAAAATGTTATGTGATATCCTCTGCACTGAAACAGGTGAATCTACTCTAAAACAGATAAAATTATGGGAGGGAGAGAGAAAGTAAAATGCTCCAGTGCAGACAACACATTACAGGAGTCATTAAAAATTGTAAAACTTGAAACCGGTGAGGTTAAAATTATTTTTATGGCAAGAATAATGGCAGATAATTCTGCTGTAAAAAAGAGGCAACTCTCGGAAGGCTACCGCCTCGACAGAAGGAATGGAATATAACACTATATTTCACACCTGCATCAGACTTTGAACCATCTGTATAGACAGGGATGGAGCCAGAGTGTGTCGAATAGTGTTCCAAAAATAAAGCATATGACTTGTACTTTAGTAAAAAAAAAAATTATATTATTAACAACAGGAAGGCAGATCGATGCCTGAGAAAGCTGCCAGTACTCGACCCGTGGAAGGCGATGGGGGGCAAATGGAGATGGAAGGTATATCAATCTCGGTCACGGCAGTCCTGACCCGGTATCAAAAAGGTTTAGGAAAAATAGGGCGAGTGTCATTTAAGGGAGAACATCAAAATGGAGAACTCAAAATTACTTTTCATTAAGTTTACATTGAGATTGGCATCATCCAGCCTCCTGAGTACTTCCTCCAGTAAATGCACATGTTCCTCCCAACTGTCAGTGTATAACAAAGTGTTATATATACACAGAACATCTCTTCAATCTTTTCAGTACTCATCAGTCTCTGAAAAGAACTACCACTGCTCTTCATCCCAAACAGAAGGACTTTGTAATGATACAGTCCATCCATGGCGACAAAAACTGATATGGCTTTCGTCCTATCAGTAAGTTTTACTTGTCAGTACCTTTTTAACAAGTCATTTTTGTTATGAAATTTGCATAACCCACATGATCTATAGAATCATCAACTCTAGGGATAGGGTAAGCATCAGGTTTTGTCATCGTGTTAACCTTCCTATAATCCGTACAAAAACGGAAGCTCTCTTGACCGGGTTTGGGCACTAATACACAGGGTGAGCTCCATGGAATTTCACTGGACTCAATCAAGTCATGCTCCAACATATACTCCACTTCCTTTCTCATTATTTTCCTTTTCCGTGGGTTAACCCTGTAAGGGTGTTGTTTGATGGGTTCAACCTTCCCAACGTGTACATCATGCACTATCATATTTGTTTTTCTAGGTGCATCAGGGTACGAAGAACTAAATTTTTCAATAATCTTAACCTTTCCTTCTTTTCTAACTCCATGTGTCCCAGCTTATCATTCAAATTATCTAACGCGGCTGAGTTCTCCAGCACCATTCCCTCACACCTACTTAGTTTCATTTCAGACCACTCCTCTTCCACCTTAGTGGTCACATTAACGACATTCACGGTTTTTACTCCTTTTTCTACTCCATTCTCCTTTTCTCTTTTCATTTCATGAAAAGGCTTCAATATATTTGTGTGACACAACTGGTTCTTTTTCTTCCTCCCAGGAATTTTCACAACATAATTTACAACAGACTTTTTTTTCTCAATATCCCAAGGTCCACTGAACCTGGCCTTTAAATGGTTATCCTGCATTGGAAAAAGAACTAAGACCTTGTCCCTAGGCTGGAAGGATCTGGCCCTTACCTTCCTGTCATACTAGCCTTTCATCTCACTCTGACTACCTTTCAAATTTTCTTGCGCAATTTCTCTAGCTCTCATTAATCTGTCCTTGAAATCTGACACATTCTTCACCACATTAGGAGACTCCTCTGCCCATAAACATTTATCTTTCACTATCCTCAAAGGACCATTCACCTCATGCCCATACATTAACTCAAATGGGCTGAAACCTGTCGAATTTTCCACACTGCCTCTCAATGCGAACAAAGCTAGTGGCAACGCCTCATTCCACTCAACACTCATCTCCTCACAATACATCCTGAGAGTGTTTTTCAGAGTCTGGTGAAATCTTTCTACACAACCCTGGGACTGGGGATGATAAGGACCTGATAGCTTCTGTTCAGTCTTCAGGCCCCTTAGAATTTCCTTGAACATGTTAGAAGTGAAATTACTTCCCTGGTCTGATTGCAACACCTTAGGAATTCCTGCCCATGAGAAAAATTGCACCAACTCCCTCACAATATTTTAAGAGTTTATACTGTTGAGGGGAATGGCCTCAGGGAATCTGGATGACATACATATAATAGTCAGCAAATGTTGGTTTACCTTCCTGGTCCTTGACAAAGGACCTACATTGTCTATCACAACTTTACTGAAAGGTTCCTCAACCGCAGGGATAGGGTGAAGCGGGGAAGGGCAAATCACCTGATTCGGGTTGCCCACCTTCTGACCTTAACCACAAGTTTTACAAAACTCATTCACATCATCTCTTACCTTCGGCCTGTAAAAATGACACATAATTTTTCCTAGGGTTTTTTCTGACACCTAGGTGTCCTGCTAGGTTTCGCTTATGTGTAATTTCCAAAATTTTCTTCCTTTACACTTGTGGCACCACAATCTGCTTTTTCACCATCCATTGAATAGAGGTTGGGGCTGTCAGGGGCCTTCAACTTCTCATTTATACACCGTTATCCTCACTGTAACCCACATACTCATCACCAAGCTCACCCAGCCTTTTAGCTTTCTCCGAACAGGCTTCAAGCTTCCATTACCTTCCTAAGCTTTTATCAACTCACTCTTCTCTACCACAAAATCAAGGTTAGGCTCCACCTGGCCTACAACCCTTTCATCACTCGCACGCTCCAAGCTATTTCCTTTTTCATCGGTTTCCTCGAACAGGGCGCCCAGGCTTTCATTCTCTTGTGTTGCTCTCTCGGTGTCCACGAATTCCCTCCGGGCCATCGCTCGGGTCACCGCGCAGACTGGGAACAATTCAGGCACCTCCACCTCCCCATTTGTTGAGTGAGGGACTGCAGCCGGAGTGGTGGCCTCTGTCATCCCTACCAGAGGACTGTCTACCATCTGAAGTTTAGGGATTAGTGCCTCCAGCCAGGTCATTCCCGACCAACACATCCACTCCATCTACAGGCAGTCTCCTTCACTCCCACCGTCATCTCTCCAGTGACCTATCCACAGTCCAGCCAAATCTGCCAAACCATTGTCCAGCCCCCTGCACTCTTGCACGTGACCTCTCTGCCAGTGCTGGTCTCCTCATTCCATGAGAGTACACTATTTAAGATCAGGCTCTGATTAGCTCTTGTATGCCGAAGGATTCTGATCATCTTTTCAGGGCTTCCTCCACTTTCACCGTGCCTTCACTGGTGAAATGTTCAAAGCCCTCATCCCTCTGTGGCTCCTCTCGTATCTGTGCATTCATATTCTCCACGTGCTTCACCAGGTTCCTTTGTGCGGCCACTGCTCCAACTGGCTTTGGCCTTCGCTTTAGACACTGGTACTTCTTATGCCCACTTCTCCCACATCCAAGGCATTTAACTGCACATTCATCACCACTACCCTTCTTGTAGTAGGTAGTGCTTCCTGGCCCAATCCTGTATGGCATAGCCCTCAGGTTGTGGTTGGATGGCGGAGGCATGTTATAATTGTGAGAAAAATTATAGTGGTCAGGGCGAGGCTGATTTGGGCTGTGGAATAATCTTGAGCTCATTTGGTGGTCATTCCTATATTTCTGGTGACCATCACTTTTGTTGGAGAATGACTTTCTCCCCACATAGTATTCACCTCTACTCACCCCATGGGCTTAACAATAACTGTCAGCCCTGCGTCCAGCTTCCATCACATCTTTCACATTATATGATATGAGTTCATATTTCAAACTGGGGGGGAGGGGACCTGGTCCATAAATTGTTCCTCGACCGTAGTGACTTCCTCGCCCTTCATCCACCGTTCCAGTCTAAGACAGTACTCTCGAGATAATCCTGCGGAACCTTTCCCGGTACACTCCCGGACTTACACGGGTTGATTCCAACACCCCTTTCTTTATCACTTTATAATCACTCGCCTCTAGCTCACTTAAACTCGCACATGCCTCCCTGGCCTTTCCTTCAAATTTAGACTGGGCCAACAATGTCCACTCATCTTCATCCCCTCAACTTAGCAGTTTTTTCATACTGTTTTTTTTTTTCTTCATCCTCTTCCTTCCATTCCACAAATTTAGGCACATAGATTACATTTCCCTCTACATCCCTGTTTTCTTGAGCACCATTTCCTGCCCTGGTCTCATTTAATTTAATTATGTTTTCTGCTCTTATTTTTTTTTTCTATCTCCACCTCTTTATCCATCTTTTCCCTCTGTATCTGCAGTTGCTCCTTCTACAACTCCACTTCTTTCTCTATTTGCATCTGCTCCTTCTGCATTTGCAATTGAAGTTTCATTAATTAAAACGTTTCACTACTAGAAAAGCCATCAGTTTCGACAAGTGCACCCAGATTTATCTCACTCTCCCCAGCACCTCACTCTACACTCTCCATCATCACCCTCACTTTCATCACCATCGTCTTTAAACCAGCTCCTCTCCACGAGAGCATTTTTTAACTCTTCCTGCATTTCCTCCTTTTTCTTGGATTTCAACTCCACTTGGAACTTCTCAGCCACCAAACACAATTCTTCTTTGGTTAGCGGGTACAAAGCATGCACACTCCTTGACAGAAGAAACGCCTCAATACGTTTAGCTGCCATGATCACAATTACTACACCACAAAATATTCCTTCAAATATTGCAGCATGTTAAAAATACCACAACAAAATATTTTTTCACACATCAATACCGACACCACAAAATGATATACACGATAAATAAATACACGTTTTAAAGAAATATTTCACACAGGTAAATTCCTCCCAACGACAATTACCATGTAACACTCATTACATCTCACAAATATTCAAGATCACAGACAGGCTCCCATTCCTGTCACGATCCCGGTTATCTTTCCAAGAAAGTAGACGTTACACTGATCCCAGAAAGTTTTAAAGGTCTTGATTTTTAAAGGCCTCGAATACCAGACCTATCCGAAAACGCCAGCTAATAAATCCTCTCACAAAACCTTTACCTTGGCACAGCACACTAGAAATCACCTCAATACCAAATCAATTTTGGGGTAGAAAACAATTATTTCATATAACAACATGATATATTAATAATAATGTTAACTCACAAAGAAATTTGAGGTAGTACACATTAAAGGAAATTAGGAAACAAATTTCTACCCTAGACCAACACAAGATAATTCCCACACTCAATCACAATAAATTTTTTGTTTTACTCAGGCTCCCTTATTGCTCAGAGGTTATACACATCAATATATGACAGTCCCGTCACATCACAAAGTACTAAAACCCCTTTACTCCTTCATAGGCCGCTGAAATATTTTCCCAAGGTACGGGAATTTCCCTAGATGCTGTTACCACATCACCAAATAACAATTCCTGTATTTTAGCTTAAACCTCACAAGACCACCACCATCACCATAGATCATCTATAACACCATAACACCACCCCCAAATACACCAATGACATCACAACACCACTCACAAAGACACCAATGACGCCACAACACCATCGCAGCCCCAACCACAAAATGGCTGCCTTCTGCCCTACGCTGCTCCTCAGCGTTACGTCACCGACACAACCCACTGACCGAATTTCAGCGGGCAAGAGCTCTTGGTACCACAAAAGACTAACCAACGTGATCCTGGATATTAAGGTTATATCACCACATCCCTAATACTACCACACACACCCTTCTTCACCACTCCACACCCGAATTTATCAATTGAAAACACCGCTTCTCTATTCCCCTCATGTTCTGAAATTCCGTTGAATTAGGTGCGAGAGACAAACAGATGAGTGTCGCCTCTCGCCTCCACACATTCCACCTCAAATACACCTCTTCCCTTACATATACATACATATAAAGAACTTAAATTATGAAGAGGAAAATCCTACATGATACAAAATGAGTAAATAAGCCTAATACTAACTTATAACTAAGAATAAAAACATGTTCGGATGGAAAACGGAACACGGGGGACACTAAGAAAACGTATTCCTTTTCAGGGCAAACTTCAAACTTGGCCAATAACATGACGCTCCTGGAAAGGAGGAAGGCGGCTTGGCTGAAGATGCAGAGGAGGGCTTATCTGTAATAGCCTACAAAACAGAAAACTTGTTGGTGACAGAAACTGAAGGAGGGACATTTTCACAAGTAGAGGAGGAAACAAGAAAGGGGGGGGGGGTGTTACAACCCTATTACATGTGGTGGAGATGGAAGAACTAGAGTGCAGGGAGGAGGTATATGTTTTTGCCCTACCATCCTTCTGTCTGAAGAGAAGTTCTCGCCTGGCATTGCCTAAACTTATAAACTGAGAATAAGCCAGCTGAAGGATGTCTTGCTAGAGACGGTACCTCTTGCATTGTCGGGAATGTAGTGGGTGAGCTTCTGCAGTAGAAGGAAATGTGTTCCGACTCGCATTCAGGACTATGATGTGAGTCAAGAGCTGAACAGTGACCGCACCGGGGACGATTTTGACAGTTTTTCCTTCCATGACCAAACTCATAACACCAATAGCATTGTAAAGGACGGTCAACAAATGCCTTTACTGTAAGAGAGGTCCGATCTTTACACGTTCAGGGAGAAAAAATAAATAAATAAATAAATAAAAAAATAAAAGGTGAGCATAATCATGTTACTATTTCCTCTAATCTTGGCCACTCGTTGAACATTATTTGGACATTGCTGAAAGATGTCATCTTCTGAAAATTCATATAGGTC
>NC_087176.1:15426590-15441590 GCF_035594125.1 Scylla paramamosain
GTGACCGTGGTTGGGATGGTCGGTCATTGCAGCAAACTTGCAAGAGTAGAGGGGCCACCGATGGCCCCTCTACTCCGTCACGGAGTCATCGTCATGTTAAGCGGCGGCGCCGTTTCAGCGGAAAGAGTCATATAAATTTAAAAGAGTGGCTCGCGAGTCGTACTTCATAAACAATTATGAAAAACAGCTAGTTAAAACAGCTTCTATGAAGTTAGGCGTTCTGAGACGTCTGCGCCAGTTTTTCTGCCCCCCCCCCTCCAGCTGCTAACTCTTTACAAGGGCTTTTTTCGTCTCATCAGCTCCTCTCCTCTAACTGACTTCAGCCTCTTTCTCTTCGCCGGAATGTTTAATCTCTTGTTAGCTTCTACTGCTATTTTGATGGTAACTACTCTTTTGATGTTGCTAACTCCATGTCTCCCCTCCTCCTGCGCCTCGCTGCACAAGACTTTCTTCTTTCTTTCACCCCTATTTTGTCCACCTCTCTAATGCAAGAGTTAACCAGTATTCCCAATCATTCATCACCTTCTCTCGTAAACTCTGAGTCTCCCTTCCTGCTTCTGCATTTCCACCTTCCCATAACTTGAAGTCCTTCAAGAGGGAGGTTTCAAGACAGTAATCCTTCAATTTTTGCCCACCACTTCGGACCCTATTTGGGAACGGTATCGCAGTGAGTTTTTTTTTATTTTTTTTTATTAGATTTTTGTTGCCCTTGGCCGGTGTACCCCTTACATAAAAAAAAAATAGTAGTAGTAGTAGTAGTAGTAGTAGTAGTAGTAGTAGCAGCAGCAGAAGTAGTAGTAGGAGGAGGCAGCAGGCACTTGCCAAAATGATAATTACTCCCAATGAGGTCTAAAGCACTGGATCAGGAGGTGCTGTGAACTTATCGTTAAACTCAGCTGTGACCTCACTGAACGTTTCCCTTTGTGTTTCACAACACAAGGGGGCAGTCACATCCTGTCCTCTAAAGACAACATTTTTCCTCCACACAAAACTACAAGCACCTAATAACCCACACACCCTTCACCCAAATTTCAGAATTATCATGGCGACTCCTACACCAGCCTGAGTCCCCATTTGAGGAGGAGACAACAAATGTCGCCAGGTCGGATTGCCGTTCTGACAACGATTCTAAGTGTCTTGACAACCCCCTCAACTTTTTCTTCATTAACTTTTCTTACATTCGCGATCTAAGATCTAATTTTCAATCTGTAGAAAACCACCTCTCCTCTTCTAAACCTCATTTTCCTATCCTCACTGAAACTCTGGTGTCTGACGGTAGCCCCTTTTCTATTCCCTCCTTCTTTGTCTATCCTCATTTTCAATCCAGATCTGAATGTTGCGTTCTTCTGCGCAATGAATTAAACTGCTCTCGTGCCCACGTTCTTCAATCTTCCGAGTTTTCCATCATCTGGCTACGACTACAGAGTCACTCATGCTACATTTATCTGTGTTGAATACCTCTCACCTAACTCCTATGACTGTAAGAAATTCTTTGACTAATTAACTTCCAAAGTGAAGCATATTCATGTCTGTCTTCTCTTTTGCAGAGATTTCCATTCTTGGAGACTTCGGTGTTCACTACCAGCTTTAGCTTTCATCTCCCTTCATTGATCATTCTGGTGAACTAGCCTTCAACTTTGCTGTTCTCCACGATGTAAAGCAATTGGTGCAACACCTTACTCGTATTCCTATGACTCGTATTCGTATGACTGTAAGAAATTCTTTGACTAATTAACTTCCAAAGTGAAGCATATTCATGTCTGTCTTCCCTTTTGCAGAGATTTCCATTCTTGGAGACTTCGGTGTTCACTACCAGCTTTAGCTTTCATCTCCTTTCATTGATCATTCTGGTGAACTAGCCTTCAACTTTGCTGTTCTCCACGATGTAAAGCAATTGGTGCAACACCTTACTCGTATTCCTGACAGTCTTGGAGATACGCCCAACATTCTTGACCTTTTCCTGACCTCTTATCCTTCTGCTTATGCTGTCACCCTCTCTTCTCTTTTGGACTCCTCCGATCACAATATCATATCTGTATCTTGTCCTATCGATCCAATCCCTCCTCAGGATTTTCCAAAGCAAAAGTGCCTCTGGTGTTTTGCCTCTGCTAGTTGTGGAGACTTGAGGAGGTATTTTCCTGATTTTCCTTGGAATGACTACTGCTTCCGTGTTAGATACCCTTCTTTGTGTTCTGAGCGCATATCAGAAATGATAGCGTCGGGCATGGAGGTGTACATTCATCATTCTTTTTCTCAACCTAAACCGTCCAAACCATGGTTTAATACTGCTTGTTTTCGTGCTATAAATGATAGAGAGATGGCCCACAAAATGTACTTAAGCCTTCCATCACCAGAATCTCATGTACTTTATATTTCTGAACGGAACCATACCAGGTTTGTTCTCCAACTAGCCAAAAATTCCTTTATTAACAAAAAGTGTCAAAATCTTTCGAGATCTAACTCCGCTCGTGACTTCTGGCAACCAGCTAAAAATATCTCCAATAATTTTGCTTCTTCTTTCCCTCCTTTATTTCAACCAGATGGCACCACTGCTATCACATCTATCTCTAAAGCTGATCTCTTCGTTCAACCTTTGCTAAAAATTCCACCTTGGACGATTCAGGGCTTGTTTCTCCCTCTCCTCCACCCTCTGACTACTTCATGCTATCTATTAAAATTCTTCGCAATTATGTTTTCCATGCCCTCGCTGGCCTAACTCTCGGAAGGCTTATGAACCTGATGTGGTCCCTCTTATTGTTCTCCGAAACTGCGCCTCCATGCTTGCACCTTGCCTAGACAAACTCTTTCAACTTTGTCATTATCTACCTTTCCTTCTTACTGGAAGTCTGCCTACATTCAGCCTGTTCCTAAATAGGGTGACCGTTCTAATCCCTCAAACTACCTTCCTATTACTTTAATTTTCTGTCTATCTAAAGATTTTCTAATCTATTCTCAACATGAAGATTCTTAAACATCTATCACTTCACAACCTTCTATCTGATCGCCAGTATGGGTTCCGTCAACTGGTGATCTGGCTTTCCTTACTGAGTCTTGGTCATCCTCTTTTAGAGATTTTGGTGAAACTTTTACTGTTGCTTTGGATATGTTAAAAGCTTTTGATAGAGTCTGGCACAGAGCTTTGATTTCCAAACTACCCTCCTACGGCTTCTATCCTTCTGTCTGTAACTTTATCTCAAGTTCTATTGCTGCTTAGATAGACGGTCACTGTTTTTCTCCTAAATCTATTAACAGTGGTGTTCCTCAGGGTTCTGTCCTGTTACCCACTCTCTTCTTATTATTCATCAATGAACTTCTAAACCTTCTTGTCCCATCCACTCCTACGTTGATGATACCATCCTGCACTTTTCCATGTCTTTTCATACACTTCCAACGCTTCAGGAAGTAAACATTTCTCGCAGGGAAGCCACAGAACGCCTGGCTTCTGATCTTTCTAAAGCAAACTTGGTATTGTTCAATGCCTCAAAAACTTAATTCTTCCATCTATCAACTCGACACAACCTTCCAGACAAGGAGGATTCTACTCATACCGCTCTTCAAGACAGGGTAGAATGAAAAGCTTTTTGTCTCATCAACTCCTCTCCTCTAACTGACTGTCTTCAGCCTCTCTCTCATCGCCGCAATGTTGCATCTCTAGCTGTTCTTTACTGCTATTTTCATGCTAACAGTTCTTCTGATCTTGCTAAGTGCATGCCTCCCCTCCTCCCGCGGCTTCGCTGCACAAAACTTTCTTCTTTCGGTCATCCCTATTTTGTCTACCTCTCTAATGCAAGAGTTAACCAGTGTTTTCAATCATTCATCCCTTTCTCTGGTAAAATCTGGAACTTCCTGCCTGCTTCTGTATTTCCACCTTCCTATGACTTGAATTCCTTCAAGGGGGAGGTTTCAAGACACGTATCCTTCAATTTTTGACTACCGCTTTGGATCCTTTTATGGGACTGGCATATCAGTGGGCTTTTTCTTTTTTTATTGGATTTTTGTTGCCCTTGACCAATCTCCCTCCTACATAAAAAAAAAGTATCAGCAGAAACATATTACTATAATTTAACTTTTTAATTATCATTACTGTTACTATTACAATTACAACATAATAACAACAGCTGCAGCCTTTGCGGTCCCGTCTCAGAGAAAACTACCAGATGAGATCCTTTGGTTCCCTTCTTTTCCCTTCGTCGTACAACCACCCTCGAAGAGTACCACCCTACCTAACCAATCTGGTCAACCATCAGCTAAGTCTGCAGGACCAGCTCCAGTGGGTGGATGTTTTGTCCTTCCCTTGAGTGGTTTACTTTCTGTGCTTCTTTGTAAATATACTCATTCATAGTGAGTTTTCAATATTGTTATTCTCCTAAATAGCAGTCCTAGGGCAATCCTGGATTGTTATTTTTAATCTTAAGGCTAGGAAATTGTGTCCTCTCAGAGGAATTCATTTCGAAGGCCCTTTTCTCTCACAATTACACTGGTGGTGTTATCCATAATATCAATAATGTTATGAAGCTTCACTGTGCTTAGCTATCTCACCAATACTTACACTTACCCATCCTTCTCTTATTATTTTTATTTCATCCTTAAGATCCAGTCTTCCATTTGTCATTGCAACATCAAGGTTCCCATTTTTAGATTGGGTGTTTTGCCTGTAAAACCTATAGCTTGTCGAAGACTGAAGTGCTTCTTGTTTTGCCATACCGGAGTTGTTCAGATTTGTAATTACTGAATGGCATATTATATTCTGCTGTCCATTTCAGTATTTTCATGTGTTGGAGAAGCGTCATCTTGTGGCTGTTTTATTGAATACTCTGGTATGTCCGCAAACGATGTTGTTCTCGAGTGCTTCGAGTGGCCTATGTTTCCGATCATGATGATGATCCTTGAGGAATACTACTTATATCAGGTATAGATCCTGGCCATTTTTCTTGTACTGTCACCCTCTGTTCTTTAGTTAGAAAACTGTGCAGCCACTTGCCCAGTTTGTTGGATAATATCATGTCCAAGTCCTACACTTTGTGAAGGAGAATGCCATGGTCTACTTTGTCAAATGCCTTGGGAAAATCAAGGTAGATGACACCGACATTCTTAACATTTTGTATGTCTCGTAGTATTTCGGCATAATGTGAGAGTAGCTGATAAAGGCAAGAGTGACCTTACATATAATCATGCTGATCATCAATGAAGGCTTTCCTCTCTTCTATGAAACTGACCATCTTGTCTTATATTGATCACACACACTTAATTATGTGTGAGCAAAATGTCGCGAGGCTGTTTTTTTTTTTTTCACTTTTGCTTCCTCTCTTGTGTATGAGCCTGATTGTTCTGCTCTTCAGAAATCGTGTTAAATGTTCTGTGGTGAGGTATCTATTCTACGGAAACCTCAGTGTTGTAACCACTTATTTATTGTACCTGTTTAAAACCTGGGCATGGAAGTTGTATGGTCCAGTAGTTGGGAGAGATTTTGTTTACAGCTGCTATTATTTCTTCCGGAGTAACTTACACTGATGACAGCTGATGAGGAACCTCTAGACTAATGGTTCCCAACCTAATGGTAATTACCCACAAGTATCCAATTTGTATAATTCGAGAGGGTAATGGAAGGTAGAAAATAAAGACATTCATATTGTTAAAAATGTGTGTGTGTGTGTGTGTGTGTGTGTGTGTGTGTGTGTGTGTGTGTGTGTGTGTGTGCGTGTGTGTGTGTGTGTGTGTGTGTGTGTGTGTGTGTGTGTGTGTGTGTGTGTGTGTGTGTGTGTGTGTGCAAAATGTAATTGTTTGTGCAGTATGGGTGTAAGAGAGAAAACTTAGAGGAGAACGGACTTGTCCTACATGGGACAAGCAGCAGGCGGTGGGCGGTGAGCCACCACAACAGAGGACATAGGGGAGGAGCGCTGGAATGTGGTTTCCTGCTGTGCTCTGCTCTCCGTTGCGTCTATGAGTTGCTGTGCCTTTCTTGTGCCACTGTAACAGCATATAGGTAATACCATGCATAGACAGTGCCATGCATAGACAATGTCGTGTCGTGAGAAAACTGCCTGAAGCTGTGACTGAGGGGAGATTCTGTGCCTGCCCTGCAGGATGATTGCCAGAGAGACTGAGGTAATGCGTCCTTGTAATGTGATTGCATCTTTGTGCTGTGTACTATGCAAGGCCAATAAATTAGACAGGTCTTCCCACCAGCCCACCCCCTAGGGAATTTTGAGCACATGCACATTTTGGAGCACGGTGCTGCTGATGTTATGGGGTGGAAAACATCACAAAGTCTTGAAATGTCGGGATAGAAAAATGGGTATTAATGGAAGATTCTATGGAATGAACTTGTTTCAGAGGTATAGTTAATGTAATGAATTTCTTACACTTTATCGGTTATTTTTTTTTCTTTATGTAGGAATGACACTGGCCAAGGGCAACAAAAAATCTAATATAAAAAATGCCCACTGAAATGCCAGTCCCATAAAAGGGTCAAAGCAGTGGTCAAAAATTGGTGGATTAGTGTCTTGAAACCTCCCTCTTGGAGGAATTCAAGTCATAGGAAAGTGGAAATACAGAAGCAGGCAGGGAGTTCCAGAGTTTACCAGAGAAAGGGATGAATGATTGAGAATACTGGTTAACTCTTGCCTTAGAGAGGTGGACAGAATAGGGGTGAGAGAAAGAAGAAAGTCTTGTGCAGCGAGGCCGCGGAAGGAGGGGAGGCATGCAGTTAGCAAGATCAGAAGAGCAGTTAGCATGAAAATAGCGGTAGAAGACAGCTAGATATGCAACATTGCGGCGGTGAGAGAGAGGCTGAAGACAGTCAATTAGAGGAGAGGAGTTGATGAGACGAAAAGCTTTTGATTCCACCCTGTCTAGAAGAGCAGTATGAGTGGAACCCTCCAGATATGAGAAGCATACTCCATACATGGACGGATAAGGCCTTTGTACAGAGTTACCAGCTGGGGGGACGAGAAAAACTGGCGGAGACGTCTCAGAACACCTAACTTCATAGAAGCTGTTTTAGCTAAAGATGAGGTGAAGTTTCCAGTTCAGATTATAAGTAAAGGACAGACTGAGGATGTTCAGTCTAGAAGAGGGGGACAGTTGAGTGTCATTGAAGAAGAGGGGATAGTTGTCTGGAAGGTTGTGTCGAGTTGATAGATGGAGGAATTGAGTTTTTGATGCATTGAACAATACCAAGTTTGCTCTGCCCCAATCAGAAATTTTAGAAAGATCAAAAGTCAGGTGTTCTGTGGCTTCCCTGCGTGATATGTTTACCTCCTGAAGGGTTGGACGTCTATGAAAAGACGTGGAAAAGTGCAGGGTGGTATCATCAGCGTAGGAGTGGATAGGGCAAGAAGTTTGGTTTAGGAGATCATTAATGAATAATAAGAAGAGAGTGGGATGACAGGACAGAACCCTGAGGAACACCACTGTTAATAGATTTAGGAGAAGAACAGTGACCGTCTACCAGAGCAGCAATAGAACGGTCAGAAAGGAAACTTGAGATGAAGTTACAAAGAAAAGGATAGAAACCGTAGGAGGGTAGTTTGGAAATCAAAGCTTTGTGCCAGACTCTATCAAAAGCTTTTGATATGTCCAAGGCAACAGCAAAAGTTTCACCAAAATCTCTAAAAGAGGATGACCAAGACTAAGTAAGGAAAGCCAGAAGATCACCAATAGAGCGGCCTTGACGGAACCCATACTGGCGATCAGATAGAAGGTTGTGAAGTGATAGATGTTTAAGAATCTTCCTGTTGAGGATAGATTCAAAAACTTTAGATAGGCAGGAAATTAAAGCAAAAGGACGGTAGTTTTAGGGACAGGTTGAATGTAGGCAAACTTCCAGCAAGAAGGAAAGGTAGATGTTGACAGACAGAGCTGAAAGAGTTTGACTGGGCAAGGTGCAAGCACGGAGGCACAGTTTCGGAGAACAATAGGAGGGACCCCATCAGGTCCATAAGCCTTCCGAGGGTTTAGGCCAGCGAGGGCATGGAAAACATCATTGCGGAGAATTTTAATAGGTGGCATGAAGTAGTCAGAGGGTGGAGGAGAGGGAGGAACAAGCCCAGAATTGTCCAAGGTAGAGTTTTTAGCAAAGGTTTGAGCAAAGAGTTCAGCTTTAGAAATAGATGTGAGAAGCAGTAGTGCCATCTGGTTGAAATAGAGGAGGGAAAGAAGAAGAAGCAAAGTTATCGGAGATATTTTTGGCTAGATGCCAGAAATCACGAGGGGAGTTAGATCTTGGAAGGTTTTGACATTTTCTGTTAATGAAGGAGTTTTTGGCTAGTTGGAGAACAGACTTGGCATGGTTCCGGGCAGAAATATAAAGTGTGTGAGATTCTGGTGATGGAAAGCTTAAGTACCTTTTGTGGGCCATCTCTCTATCATGTATAGCACGAGAACAAGCTGTGTTAAACCAAGGTTTAGAAGGTTTAGGACGAGAAAAAGAGTGAGGAATGTATGCCTCCATGCCAGACACTATCACCTCTGTTATGCGCTCAGCACACAAAGACGGGTCTTTGACACGGAAGCAGTAGTCATTTCAAGGAAAATCAGCAAAATACCTCCTCAGGTCCCCCCAACTAACAGAGACAAAACGCCACAGGCACCTTCGCTTAGGGGATCCTGAGGAGGGATTGGAGTGATAGGACAAGATAAAGATATGAGATTGTGATCGGAGGAGCCGAACGGAGAAGAAAGGGTGACAGCATAAGCAGAAGGATTAGAGGTCAGGAAAAGGTCAAGAATGTTGGGCGTATCTCCAAGACGGTCAGGAATACGAGTACGGTGTTGCACCAATTGCTCTAGATCATGGAGGATAGCAAAGTTGTAGGCTAGTTCACCAGGATGGTCAGTGAAGGGAGAGGAAAGCCAAAGCTGGTGGTGAACATTGAAGTCTCCAAGAATGGAGATCTCTGCAAAAGGGAAGAGGGTCAGAATGTGCTCCACTTTGGAAGTTAAGTAGTCAAAGAATTTCTTATAGTCAGAGGAGTTAGGTGAGAGGTATACAGCACAGATAAATTTAGTATGAGAGTGACTCTGTAGTCGTAGCCAGATGGTGGAAAACTCGGAAGATTCAAGAGCGTGGGCACGAGAGCATGTTAAGTCATTGAGCACATAAGCGCAGCATCCAGCTTTGGATCGAAAATGAGGATAGAGAAAGTAGGAGGGAACAGAAAAGGGGCTACTGTCAGTTGCCTCAGACACCTGAGTTTCAGTGAGGAAAAGAAGATGAGGTTTAGAAGAGGAGAGGTGGTGTTCTACAGATTGAAAATTAGATCTTAGACCGCGAATGTAACAAAAGTTAATGAAGAAAAAATTGAGGGGGTGTCAAGTCACATAGGGTCGTCGACAGAAAGGCAGTCCGACCTGGGGACATTTACGGTCCCCTCCCCAGATGGGGACTCCGAGGCTGGTGTAGGAGTCGCCATGATGATTTTGAAATTTTTGAGTGAAGGGTGTGTGTGTTATTAGGCGCTTGTAGTTTTGTGTGGAGGAAGAGAGTTGTCTTTAGAGGGCAGGCTGTGACTGCCCCCTTGTGTTGTGAGACACAAAGGGAAACGTTCAGTGAGGTCACAGCTGGGTTTAATAATAAGTTCACAGCACCCCCTGAACAGTGCTTTAGACCTCACTGGGAGTAATTATCGTTTCGGCTGGTGTCTACTGCCTCCTCCTCAGAAAGTGGAGTTTTCCATCTATAAAGATGGCAAACTTTTCATGACGAGTATCACAAATAAATGAATATCAGTTCAACTAATTTATTTTACTAGTTTTGATATAGCAAATTCAGACTGGTGTTTATATTAAAATATTTCAAAATTTAGAAATGAAAGAAAAAAAAAGAGTTGGCACCTTTGCTTGAGATGCCTGACGTAGCTAGCGGTGACAGACCTTCAATCGAATGATTGCTTTCAGCGGTTTACCACCGTTTCTTTATTATAGATATATACCTATTCCTGTGATGACACAAGGCAGAAACTGAGTCACTGAGTTACCATAATGCTTTGTTATAACATACTGCCACATAACAGATGATTTAGAGTTTGAAATCTTTCAAGAGGGAAGTGTCAAGACATGTCTCATAACTTTTGGATAATTGTTTGGTCTTTTCAGGCGTCCTCAATGTTTTTTAGCTTATTGGTTGCCCTACAAAGGCAAAAGTTTTGAGTTCAACATAAATTTTAAGGTTTCTGTATTTTTTTTCAGTAAATACAATTAGGTAGCATAAGAATACACAACCATACCAAGGGAGTGAGGATGAGGAACATGTTACACGTCTTGTGAAGATATTCTTAGATATTCTGGGGGGCAGTTAAGTTTTGTTTTGCTATTGAATACTCTGAAATCAGATAAAAAAAAAAAAATGTTTCTCATACAATGGAAGATGAATGGAGTAGACTTAGTAATCAGGTTGCTAGTGTTATCAGGGAGCTTTTAAAGAAAATTGGATCTATTTAAAGATGAAGATGATATGTGGAAATAGCTAGGTACGTTTCATGCAGGGACACCCTTGTGCAGACCTGATGGTTTCTTCCAGCTTCCCTTATTTCCTTACGTTTTTTTTTTCTTATGCTTTGCAGTTCTGATCGTCATATTATAGGAAGGATATTAGTCTATTAGAATTTGTACAAAGAAGAATGAAGAAAGAAACATGCAAGGAATGAGAAGTATTCCTTATGAAACCAGACTGAAGCTTTTATTTTACATTTATTAGAGAGATGTGCAGTAGGTTAAGAGAGGATTGGATAACGGTCTTTAAATGGTATAGAGATAACAAAAGCAAAATTTCCAGGGTCAGAAATCACGATAGGACAAGAAATAATGGGTTCAACTTTGTTAAAATTAGATCAAACAAATAGAAAGGAATTTTCAAATGGAATGATAGATGACTAGGATAGACTCAGTATTCAAGTTGTTAGTGCCGAGTCATTAAGGATATTTAAAAGATTAGTCAAACTATGTAATGAGGATGATAAGTGGAAAGAGATGGGTGAAAATAGCTAAGTATGTTTCATACAAGGACTGCCACAGTTAGGCCTGACGGCTTCTTGTAGTTTCCTTTATTTTCTTATGTTCTTGTTGTGTGGTTTCTGTAACAAAATAAATTCCCTCATAGTGGCTGGAGTTGGAAAAAGCTGTACAGAAAGTAATGAAAGGAAGATTCTCGATGATCATCTACGAAAATTACATAGCACCGATCATCGCGACCCGCTACACGGATTTACGCGGACGCACTCCATTCTACATCAGCAAAGAAACCTTCCCTGTCATGGCCTCTGTTGGGTGGAGTTTCAGGTTAGTAAGAGACTAGGCTAGGACCCGTCATTTATACCTTTAGTGTCTGTTCTCTTCCTGCACTCTTGCTCGCCTTTATAATGATCTTTTGCGTTGATTTTATTTATCTATTTCCTTATTTATAATTACTATTATTTATTTATTTTTTTTTTATGCAAGAGGTGCTCAACTAAAAGCAACATCGTTGCAAAAAAAAAGTCCACTGGTCCCAAAAGAAAATTATTTAAAAGCAGTTTTGAATTACACTGAAATTTCTTGAAATCTTGAAGGAATTCAACTCATAAGTGAAAGGAAATACACAGGCAGGTAGAGAGTTATAGATTATTAGTAAAACGGACTGAAAACCAGTGAATAATTTATAACTTTTCCAATAAGGGCGTCGACAGAATATGAGTAAAACAGAATATGCGAAGGCGAAGGATGGAGGGTCATGCAATAAGCAGAATCAGGATGGCACTTAGTGTGAAATTAGTTATATAAAACTATGCAACCTTGTGGCTAGGAGAGACTTAAGAGAGTCAGTAAGAGAAATTTGGAAATTAAAGCTATGTACCAGACTCTATCAAACGCTTCTTGTTATATCTAAGATAACGCCTAAAGTTTCATCAAAGCTGCTTAAAGAGTATGATGAAGATTCAGTGAGGAAGATCAGGATATCACTAGTAGAACAGCCACGACAGATCCCATAATGGGGATTAAGTATAATATGAAATTATAAATATTTAAGAATCTTTCTCTTAAGCATAGACTCAGAAACTTTAGAAAGACGTGGAATTAAATCAATAGATCGATAGTTTGAAAGATTTGTGTGTTAGGAACAGACTGAATGTAGGCAATCTTGAGAAGGAAGGAAAATTTGATTTTAACAAAGTTGGATGGAATTTTCTTTTGACTTATTGCAGGAAAGGTCTTCCAATATATCGTCGCATGAACGAATTAATGCATAGCTTACGAGATGCAGGCATCATCGCTCAATGGACACAGGAAGTAATGGCCAACAGAGTTAGAGCTGAAAAAGGGGATAAAAAAATTGAATCTTTTGACGTCCTAAATGAAATTCAAAAGGTAAGAAATAATGTACATCAGACATTAAAATCATGTTACTGAATGTAGTTTTCCACTGAATGTGATATTTTTATTATATATATATATATATATATATATATATATATATATATATATATATATATATATATATATATATATATATATATATATATATATATATATATATATATATATATATATATATATATATATATATATAATTTTTTTATTTTTTTATTTTTTTCCATAAACATAGGAATATACCAGTGGAATACCCCTCGGAGTTGGACACCTACAAGGAGCATTCATTCTTTTTAGTTTTGGTAGTGTAGTGGGTCTATTATCTTTCGTTATGGAATTTTTTTTTGCGTGAAAGCAGGATCTTTGGTGATGGAACAGCTGTATGTAGATGAGTAATTTGTGCTGACTTTATAGTAAAATGCAATATAAAAAAGTGCAAATTATTTTCCGAAATCTTGCTGTATGGATTTATTGAAAATAATCTTACAAAACAAAATTATATATAATAAAGCATTTGCTATGAACAGCAGTTAAGAAAACATATTTAGCACATATCCTCACGTTCTTTATCTTCTTTTAAATAATATATATATATATATATATATATATATATATATATATATATATATATATATATATATATATATATATATATATATATATATATATATATATATATATATATATATATATATATATATATATATATATATATATATATATATATATATATATATATATATATATATATATATATATATATATATATATATATATATATATATATTTTTTTTTATTTATTTTTTTTTTCCGAAAAAAATAATGTTGCAATTGGAAATTTTATTGTTATTTTATAATAAAGCATACAGAAAGTCAGTTTTATTTTTTCCTTGTTAACATTATTAATTTCTAATGTAAAAACTGTCTAACGCAAACAAACACACACACACAAACACGAAAGAAATATTTGAAACATTTATTCATGGCTGACAAGTTTTGTACAATTGGAAGAATTTGATAGTTTAATATCTGGTGCAGCATGTTTATATGAAGCAAAGGTTTTCCAGGTAGTAATGCCATAACTATTTTTAATACAATAATAAAAATGCGAAATACAATAACTAAGCTGAAAATGCAATAAAATACAATAGCAATGATTATATTAGCAAACATATGACAATAATAATAATAATAATTATATATATATATATATATATATATATATATATATATATATATATATATATATATATATATATATATATATATATATATATATATATATATATATATATATATATATATATATATGAAGAAAAAATGTAGTGAATAATATAATGTCAACATCAGACACAGTACTGATGACGTAATTTTTAAGCAAAATATATGATGAATCAATACATGGATAAAAAGTAATAATAATAATAATAATAATAATAATAATAATAATAATAATAATAATAATAATAATAATAATAATGATAATAATAATAATAATAATAGTAATAATAATAATAATCAACTTTTTAATACAATTAATAAATGTGCATCTTTAATATAAAGTGGTATAGAGTTCCAGAAGATAGGTCTTCAATAAGTGATCGTGTGTTGAAATTTATCGAGCCGGTGTGATGGTAGGCACAGGTCATCATGATGTCTTGTGTTGTGAGATAGAAAGAGGTTGTGTAACAAGTTCTTGTTTATGTACATGTAGGTAGCTATTGCAAGTTAGCATACATCACCTAATAAAAAAAAAATAAATAAATAAACTGATTGTTTGAAAAGTGGATTAGTGTGCTCTAGATAGCCAGTATTGGTTATTTTCCTGACTTTTTTTTTATTGTCTTTCAGTTTTAGCTTTAAGCAAATAAGGTAGGTAGAATAGGTGGTGCACCATATTGGGTCACAGTACGATAAGAATGAATACATATAAGCTTTAGGTACATTAAGACGTACATTACATTACGTCTTGTGGCATGAAATCTTTAATTTGATATGCCTAGGAAATTTTAGAATAATATTATGGATGTGATATTTGAAAGTTAAAGAATCATCATAAGTAACACCAAAAAAATACTATTTGACTTGTTTTTTTAGTAAATTTGGCTATTTAGGTAATGTGTTCTTTTGCTTATAAATAACATAAAGTGAGATTTCTTTATACTGATAATATGTCTATTCCAGATACAAAATCGATATATATATATATATATATATATATATATATATATATATATATATATATATATATATATATATATATATATATATATATATATATATATATATATATATATATATATATATATATATATATTCCACCTGTTCCTAAAAAGGGTCACCGTTGTAATCCCTCAAACTACCGTCCTATTGCTTTAATTTCCTGCCTATCTAAAGTTTTTGAGTCTATCCTCAACAGGAAGATTCTTAAACATCTATCACTTCACAACCTTCTATCTGATCGCCAGTATGGGTTCCGTCAAGGCCGCTCTACTGGTGATCTTCTGGCTTTCCTTACTGAATCTTGGTCATCCTCTTTTAGAGATTTTGGTGAAACTTTTGCTGTTGCCTTGGACATATCAAAAGCTTTTGATAGAGTCTGGCACAAAGCTTTGATTTCCAAACTACCCTCCTACGGTTTCTATCATTCTCTCT
>NC_087176.1:15446590-15449090 GCF_035594125.1 Scylla paramamosain
TAGTGAAGAGAGCGCATGAACCCACCCAGACCAAAGTAACGACTATCCATCCACCCACCCACACACACATATCTACCGAATCATTTACCATTATCTGTCTACCCATTCATTCACCCATCAGTTCACTCACATCCACATCCGGTTTATATCCTCATCCACATCCACCCATCCATTCACCCATTCACTTACTTGTCCAACCACTGATCCACCCACTCACCTGCCAAACAACCTATACATTCATTCATCCACCAATCTATCTACCCACCCATCCACCATGTGAAATTTTCAGTTTAGATTATAAGTAAAGGGCAGACCGAGGATGTTCAGTGCAGAAAAGGGGGACGGTTAAGTGTCACTGAAGAAGAGGAGATAGTTGTCTGGAAGGTTGTGTCGAGTTGACAGATGGAAAAATAGTTTTTCTGGCATTAAACAATAGTAAGTTTACATTGCCCTAACCAAAAATTTTAGAGAGATCAGACGTCAGGCGTTCTGTGGCTTCCCTGCGTGAACTTTTTACTTCCTGAAGGGTTGGACGTCTATAAAAAGACATGAAAAAGTGCAGGGTGGTATCATCAGCATAGGAGTGGATAGGAGAAGAAGTTTTGTTGAAAAGATCGTTGATAAAAATAGTAAGAAAGTGGGTGACAGGACAGAACCCTGAGAAACACCACTGTTAATAGATTTGGGAGATGAACAGTGACCGTCTACCACAACAGCAGTAGAACGGTCAAAAGGGAAACTGAGATGAAGTTACAGAGAGGACAGAAGCTGTAGGAGGGTAGTTTGAAAATTAAAACTTTGTCATACTCTAACGAAAGTTTTTGATATATCTAAAATAATAACAAAAGTTATACCAAAACCTCTAAAAAAACTCTAAAAGAACATCACCAGTAGACCAGCCTTCCCATAACATATACAGACGATCATATAGAAGGTTGTAAATTGAAAAATGTTTAAGAATCTTCCTGTTAAGGATAAATTAAAAAGCTTTATGTAGACAGGAAATTAATGCAATAGGACGGTAGTTTGAGGGATTAAAACGGTTGACCTTTTATAGGAACAGGCTGAATGTAGGCAAACTTCCAGCAAGAAGGAAAAGTAGATTTTGACAGAGTTGAAAGAGTTTGACTAGACAAGATGTAAGCATGGAGGCACAGTTTCGGAGAATAATAGGAGGGACCCAATAAGGTTTATAAGCCTTCGAAGGGTTTACGTCAGCGAAGGCATGGAAAACATCAATATAATTTTAATGGGTAACATGAAAAGTCAGAGGATGTAGGAGAGGGCGGAACAAGCCCTGACTCATCCAAGGTAGAGATTTTAGCAAAGCTCTAAGTGAAGACTTCAGCTTTAGAAATAGATGAGACGGCAGTGGTGTCATTATGTTGAAATAAAATGAGGGAAAGATGAAGAAGCAAAGTTAATGGAGGTGTTTTTGGCTAGGTGCCAGAAGTTACAAGGGAAGTTAGATCTTGAAAGATTTTAGTTAGTTAGAGAACAGATTTGGCATGATTCCGAACAGAAATATAAAGCGCATGAGATGCAGATGATGGAAGGCTGAAGTACCTTTTGTGGGCCATCTCTCTATTATGTATAGCTTGGGAACAAGCTGTGTTAAACCAAAGTTTGAAAGATTTAGGTAGAGAGAAAGATTGAGGAATGTACGCTTCCATGTCAGACACTGTCACCTTTGTTATGCGCTCAGCACTCAAAGACGAGTCTCATGACACGGAAGAAGTAGTCATCCTAAGAAAAATCTTCATAGTATCTCTTTCATCCCCACAATTAGCAAAGGCAAAACGCCAGAGGCATCTCCGCTTTGGGGGATCCTAAGGAGGTAGTGAATCGATGGGACAAGATACAGATATAATACTGTGATCAGAGGAGCCCAACAAAGAAGATAGGGTAACAGAATAAGCAAAAGGATTAGAGGTTAGGAAAAGTCAAGAATGTTGGGCGTATCTCCAAGACGATCAGGACTACGAGTAAGGTGTTGCACCACTTTCATCTACGTCGTGGAGAATAGCGAAGTTAAAAGCTAGTTCACCAAGATGGTCAATGAATAGAGAGAAAAGCCAAAGCAAGTGGTGAACATGGAAATCTCCAAGAATAGAGATCTCCGCAAAAGGAAAGAGAGTCAGAATGCATTCCACTTTATAAGTTAAGTAGTCAAGGAGTTTCTTATAGTCAGAGGAGTTAGGTGAGAGGTATACAACACAGATACATTTAGTTTGAAAGTGACTCTGTAGTCGTAGCCAGATGGTGGAAAACTCGAAAGATTCAAGAGCGTGGTCACAAGAGCAGGTTAAGTCGTTGCGCACATAGATGCAACATCCAGCTTTTGATTGAAAATGAGAATAGAAAAATTAGGAGGGAACAGACACCTGCGTTTCAGTGAGGAAAAGAAAACGAGGTTTAGTAGAGGTTAGGTGGTGTTCTACAAATTGAAAATTAGGTCTAGGACAGCGAATGTTACAGAAGCTAATGATGAAAAAGTTGA